>NC_026008.2:12417055-12447364 GCF_000442705.2 Elaeis guineensis | reverse complement strand
GGGGAAAGGTTCTTTTGTGACCTCTTCCCTTGTTCTTCACGGTTGGAGCGTGCCCTAGCACTCCACCGTCCCTCTCAAATCCACTCTTTCTCTCCTCCAAAACCTCAAATCACTCTCTTGTGATCCTTCCTCCACTCTCTCACTTGCTCCTCAAGTCTCCTCGCCTGGTATTGAAGAGGGTATGGCACCAAAAATGAAGCTTCCCCAAAGGAGAAAGTCTGTCCGAGAACTTGAAGAAAATGTCAGAAAGAAAAGGCAAGCGGCACAGTCCTCCTCTGCTCCCGCTCCAACTTCAGTTCAAGGTCCTTCTCATTCCTCTCAAAGCCCCAGTAAGAACCCTCTCTCAGATAGAAAAGTAGAAACCGGGAAAAACATTGACTTCCGGTTCTTTGAAAGTGAGGGATTTTCTTTAGCAAGTAAGATCAAAAATCAGGGATGGAGCTTTTACTGTTCACTCAAAGAAGTCACCTTTGTTGACTTTGTTAGGGAGTTTTATCAGAATCTTATTTATGGAAATGGGTCAGTAACTTCAACTGTGAAAGGGATTGATATCTGTCTGGATCCTGTCATTTTAGGGGAGATTTTACACTTACCTAGTGAAGGTTATGCATACATGGAACTCCCCGTGAAAGAAGAAGGTATAAGTGTTATACTTGGAGGAACCTACCAAGGGAATTTGAATAAACTAGAGGCCAAGATTTCACCTATAGAAATGAGAATCTTACATCAAATGGTCACAAAACTTTTCTTCCCTAGGAGTGGTAGGCACGATCTTCTGTCAGGCAGGGACATATGCATTATGTTTCACATTATCACAGAAATCCCCCTAAACCTCCCGGCACTTATGATAGAGGCCATGAGAGAGACTCTGAACAGATCTAAGGCACATTTGCCTTATGGTATGGCCCTGACTAGAGTTTTCAGGATGTTTGGAGTTAGTTGTGAGGGGGAGGCTCCCACCAAACTGTCTCATGTTGATACCTTCAACCTACACACCCTGCACCGAATGGGATTCACAAAATCTGGTGGTGGTTGGATCAGGGGAGCTGAAGAGAGAGCTGAGGAGAGAGCAGAGGAAAGAGCTGAGGATACAGCAGGAGACAGAACTGAAGTCAGAGCTGAAGAAGAAGAAGGTCCATCATCTCCTGTTCATGACTTTAGGGCAGCTTCACCAGATATACAGTTCTTTCCGGATCCAGAGGCTGGCCCTTCTGAGTTTACCAGGATACCCACACCTGTGCATCAGCCAGAGAGCAGAGCACCTCCATCAGAGTTCACACTGTCTGATGATCAGATTGAGCGGATTTCACAGCGTGTGGCTTCATTATTGTCGAGTCAGTTGAGCAGTACTTCATTTGTACCAGGGGCTACTTCTACTGATCAGACTTTGACTCCCCACATCTCCCCAGTATTTTAGATGATGGTAGATCAGTCCATGAGGATTCAGCAGCTTGAGGACACTGTACTGAGATTGACTGGCAGAGTTCTCGAGTTACAGGGGCAGGTCTTCGATTTGGCACACCCTCAGCCTCAGGAGTCTACGATTGAGGTCACTGATCTCACTGCAGAGGCCGGCAGACTCAGAGGAGCTCTTGAGGGCGGTTATGAGTTACTGAGGAAGGAGATCAGAGGATCAAGTGAGCAAGCTACTACTCAGTTCACTGCACTTCTCCAGGCTGTCTCCAGGGCACTGACTGTACTTGACTCCATCAGACTTACCCTTTCAGTTCAGTCCCTAGCTTCTCAGCGTTCTCAGCCACCCAGTTCCTCCCGTTCGCCTGCTCGTGCCAGTTCTTCCACTCGTGCCAGAGGCAGACGGGGTAGAGGACGCACTTCTGATTCAGATCCATCTGCTCCTCATCACATTTCTGATGATTCTGATCATTGATCATTTCTAGATCCTAGGTCTTAGTGTTTAGTCCTCTCTAGGATCTGTATTTTTGGGGCCATGTATTGACATGAGCTAGTTGACTTTGTATGATACTTTTTATGTTACAATCTATGTACTGAAACAATTATGGCTTTACCTTTGGAATGATGATTATCTTACTTTGGTTATATATTCTCTTTTGTGAAATATTGTCTTCTCTTTATGGTATTATCATTTTATGATTGCTGTTAATAGTTGCTTCATTAAGGGGGAGCAAACCCTACAAGAGGAGAAATTAAAGAATGCTTCAGAAAAAGGACTTAACCTTGTTTGATGATGTCAAAAAGGGGGAGAAATTAAACACAAAGAAATCCATCAAAAGCAAACACTACAAATTATGAGAAATTAATACATTGACAATTTTAAGTACAAATGCTAAATATACTGCAAATAAGTACCTTTTAAAATTACTCATACTCTGATTTGCTGTAAACCATTGAATATGCTTTGATAGGCTTTCAAATTCTAAACCCACTCTGATATATTGAATACATTGCTCTAATACTTTGACAATTTTTTTTTACTACTCCGATACATTACTCAATTTTACTCTGATACATTGAAAAACTGTTTTTATTACTCTGATACTTTGCAAAATTTTTCTCTGATACTTTGTAAAATTGTTTTCCCTACACTGATACATTGCAGGATTTTCATTTCTCTTGCTCCGATACATCTTAAACTTAAATGATCTAATACTCTTTCCAAATCAACTATTAAATATGCTTTGGCACACATGACTAGTTTTGAGAATTGAGAAAATTTTTTTTCTTGCTCTGATAATAAAATCAAATTTTCTGCTCTAACACCAAAACAATAATCCAATGAGCATATCTTTCAATCTTTAAGCAAATGGACAAACCATTTATGCATACAACCATTTGTATCACATGCCAAAAGAATCATACTCTTTTCAAGCATATGCACCTAAAATACAATCTGTTGAAATTTATGATTCAGAAAAATGCTTTTGTTCAAATGTTTTGTCATCATCAAAAAGGGGGAGATTGTTGCTCCTAGATTGATTTTGATGACTACAAAACAGTTTGAAGGGATACAAATATTTTTTATTTGAAAAAGACCTTATGCTCTACAGGGGCAAAATCATAATTTCATCAAAACTCTGATTTGATAGCATCATCGTGTAGAACAAATGATATGTAATCTATTGGTGAAAGTTTCATGGTTTTTGGACTTATATTTTTGGAGTTATGAAGGTTTGAAGTTCATGAGTCGACTCATGAGTCAACTCATGAAATATGAGCTGATTGGCACGCAAAGATTAGCCATGGCACGCTGGTTTTCTGGCTTGGTACGACCTGTGAGTCGACTCATGAGTCGACCCACAAGGCATGAGTCGACTCATGAGTCGACTTCTGCTGTTTTGGGCCAAGAAAATCCAGAAACCAAATCTCTGGACTTTGCAATAGAGGTCGACTCATGAGTCGACCCCTGAGGCATGAGTCGACTCATGAGTCGACTTATATGACGGGATTTGCCTGTAACGGCTAGTTTTTGGCCAGATTTGGTTGCTTTTTAATGCTGCTTTTTGTGCTCTAACGGCTCTTTTTCTGCCTAGTTTGTTTTCCTTTGTCTCTTAAGGCTATAAAAGGTTTCAAAAGGTAGAAAATAAAATAGAGAGAGATCCAAATATCCAAGAGGCATTCAAGTGATTTGAAAAGAGAAAATCAAGAGCATTCAAGAGGGCATTCAAGTGCATTCAAGAGAAGGTTTTTCAAGCCAACTACTCAACATTATACAAGAGCTCATTTAAAAGCCTTCAAGAAGCCATCAATCAAGCTCACCAACTCCTCAAGCATTTACTTCATCTCTCATCCACTTTGAGGAAATCCAAGAGGGGCTTCTTCATTTGAGTAAAGCGTATTTATTGTTATATTCGCTCACTTAAGGAGCTATTCTTGTACTTATTTGTGCTGTAAACTGATTTTATCTTGTGAGTAATTGTTTTTATTTTGGAGGGTTTCCAAAACAAGGAAAGGTTGATCCGAACCTAAAATCGGAGTGTATTGGGTCGGCTTGTACCCGAGAAATAAGTGGACTAGCTTGGGATAGCTAGTGTCGGAGTTTCCGACGGTTGTATTCGGGTTGAATACAAAGTATAGTGGATTGGAATTCCCAAGTAGGAGCTTGGGGAGTGGATGTAGGTGCAAGGTTGGCACCGAACCACTATAAATCATTGTGTTTGTGGCATGCTTTATTGTTTCTCTTTAATTCTCCATTATATCCTTGCATTCTTGTTTTAAGTAATTAATCTCAAACTAAAGTCTCTCTCCTCATTCATTAAGCTTTTGATATATAATTTTTACAAGTAATTAGTTAAGCCTAAAATTTTTAAAACCCAATTCACCCCCCCTCTTGGGTTGCATAGCTGGGCAACAAGGATAAATTTATATTAATTAATTAGATTAATTAATATTTTTTCATTGTAAAATTATAATTTTGAAAAAAATTTAAAATTACCATTTTACCCCTGCACTGATTTTTTCCACTATTAGAAAACCACCATTCACACTTTTCTCGACACCAATTGATCTTAAGAATTTGACTTTTGATTAAAAAGTGAATCTCGATATTACAACTTAATATAATTTTTAAGGACTTTGAACTGGTCTCGACACATTCTAACTACAATCACATAAAATGTACACTATAAGTTACGCAACTTGACATACTTCTACTATTCTAAATAGTAATCATATGACATGCTAAAAACATATAAAGGTGCAATGGATATCAAATATATGTCAAGCATATCAAAGAAAAAATAGCAAACTCTAATCACATTAGGCATGCTTTACACCCTTAACAATGCATCAATTTGAGCATCATACAACCATGATAATACAAATTTCAAAATATCATAAATTCATAATTTAATAATTAAAATTTAAAATCATGGTTCACTAAAAGTTAAAAATAATTTTTAAGTTTGACGAATCGATGCTAAAAACAATGCTACATTTTTGGTAGGATATGAATAAGAATGATTCTATGCTATCAAATTGCACTTGTTTGATCGAATCAGACAAGGATGGCTCTAATATCACTATTGGGTTTCAACTACGTAGTGAATAGTAATTTTTAAAATTTTAAAATCATATAAATCAATAGCTTTATCAAATAAAACTATCAAGCCAGAATCCAAACCCTAGAATCACCTTGTCGATATCGATCAAAGCAAAAACAAGCATGCATAGGGATAGAATTTTATACATTCACCAAAATAAAAAAAAATAATATATTGGTATTCTCTACAAGACCCCAAGATAGAAGTCTTCCAATAGTGATCCACATGAAAGTTGACCAAAGTCCTTCCCAACCAGTGCGCTGCCGCAGCCTTATCTTCTCAAAAATACTACCGGCTTCGAACTTGCATCACGATCGCTCCAAAGTCTAGTTGCTTTCAATCTTAGCACTAGAATGACACCAAGAAGACATTCTTCAGATGTCATGCATCCTAGGATTTGATTTTTGGCTCCAACATATAGAAAAATTAAATCCTAGGGCACTCAAGCAACACTTGCTGAAAATCTCACTACCCTTGTAGCAACTTTTGCCACTCAAAATTTGCTTTTTTTTCCCTTAGAATTTTTTCAAAATTTTTATTATATTTACCACATCCATACTATTATTTTTAGCTAAAAATGACTATAAGAGACCATGTGGGGAATCCCCTATAAATAGGGGACCAGCGGATGTCACATGGGATGAAGGGGCTCCAAACCTTTGGGGCTCCAAGTTTCCATCCACCAAAAAAATTCACCAAGTGAATTTTTGATGATCAAATAACTTGGAGTAGAAAGACTCTTAGTCTTCTATATGCCATAAAAAATTTAATAAATTTTGGTGACAAAAAATGAGATTTCTGATCGAGAATTTAAGGCAATGCGTGTTAGCTAAGAGCCTTCTTTAAGAAGGACTCTTTACTTCACATGCCAAAATAAGGGGGGCGGCATTTATTTTTGTGTATGGGTTCTTGTGGGCATAGAAGACTCCTTCTCCACTTGAAACTCTTTTATGTTGGATAAGGATCCAATCCAAATTGACCCAATCTCATTAGGTCAAAGCTAACTGGTCTAGGTTAGCTCAAATAATTTAATCTAAACCAATTTGGGAACTTGGGTTAATACAATATGCTAGCATATCAAATTAACCTATAAAATTTATATTAAACTCTAATTAAATCAGATCAAAGCCAAATCCTAAAGTGTGTGATACATTGGACTCCAAATCTAGCTAGCAGTGGATCCAGACTTTCGACGTAACCCTAATCCGATGAGATTAGATCACCCGAAGAGTCCCAATCAACTTGGACTCTTTCAAATTAATTCTAGAATCAAATTCTTTCAATTATGATGAGCCCACAAGTTAAGATTGATGTCTAGCAATGTATCATGACTATCCAAAAGATTTAAAATTTTGATAAAAAATTATCAAAATATCTTTTAGTGGCGAGTTCCTGTGAATTCAATCATCCAGTCAAACAACATCCCAAATGAGCTGTGGGCATAAAAATATATCAAACCCAATCACTTATAATTATGTATCTCGATCAGAAGGTGATAATTCAATGGATGATATATTAGAAACTCTTTTCTAATTATCATCCTGCTTTGGCCAAAGACTTTCGAATCAACGACCTATGAGATCACACAGGATGTTTGCTCCCCTAATTAGGAGTGACTGATCCCTTATTGATCACTCAAAATCTCTATGCACTCTTCACTATATCCAGAACACCCCACACAAGGATCAAAAAATCAAGTTAGGTAGTGAACCAAAATATGGATCCATGTACATAAGGTACCATGGTGATCTCAGGTCTAAAGATCACTTACACAACTCTCACTAGAGAATCATCAGTTGACATGTAAATAAGTCTCCATCTGATATTCTCTCATAGGTCAATTCAGTGAACTGATTCTCTAATGAGCATCCATATCCTTGTATTAGTATCACCACACAAGTGGTTGTGAGATCAACCACCCTCATTTTTGAGCATATATAGGACATGCCAATCTTACTGATATCGTTGATCCCCAACTCAATGTACCAACGACTAGTAATATTTTATGTTAGGGCTATCAAAGATTTAGATCTCACTGGTGCGATCTCATCATGACCCTAAAACTATTGTTCGAACCTATGGGGTTCATTATAATCTTAAGAACAATAAGATGCAGCATATAATGAATCAAAAATATATTATTTTATTAATAATAAATGTCAATTATATGAGTTTGGAATATAAATTATAATAAACACCCTATCGCATCCCATATGCGATGAGCTTGTATGGCATTATTCTTTCAGTATTATAATGAAGTCTTTAGAACTATAATAAATTGACAAAGGAGGATTTTGTTGGAAAATATGTCCCAAAAGCCAATCATCAACCTGTTGACGGTTGAGCAACCTTGTATTGTAATTGATTTGTTAATAAATAAAATATATTTTTGATATTTTCATCATAAATTTTTATCTTCTAATGAACTCGTTTATTGTGATAAAGTCCTTAGGACTATTTAGGTTCGATAAAGAGAGAATTTATCGATTAGTCTTTAAAACTATTCATGATCAAATGATAGGCTGTTAATAAGGATGATTGTTTCTATCGAGCATAGGTCGCTGTAGGCCATATGGATTGGTTGTCCTCTTAACCAAGGAGTGTAGAGACACTGGTATAGCATACAGGTGAGATGTAAGGGTATATCATCATTGAATGTGACCAACTCTAGAACATTCTACTGTCGAGAATGTCTCTGATGGGATATAGGTATAAGTGTCCCTTAGACCTAAGATCACCTCAGTGACTTGCAAGCAACTCACTGTGCTTTGGTACTGGACTAACTGAATTTCTAATTCAGTGATGGAAGACTTCTGGGCACAGTCAAGTACTTGCAAAGTCAGAGTGTGATCGAGATGGGATTGACCACTCCAAGAGTTGGAGAAGAATGAGTCGCTGTATTTCAATTTAGCAAAACCTTAGCCAGGATAATCCATCAGATGGATTTGATATTTTGAAATACAATGTGGACAACCTAATCAGAGTTGACAGTTGAACTCTGAGATGTTCTATGAGCATTTTAGTCAAGGGGATGAATTATATGGAAACTATATCCACATGGGTTCTAAGGATGTTGTTCTACTCATTCGACTTATTCGACCGTCGGGTACCACTGCTAGATGATCACTTTGATTGGAATAAAAATTTATTTTTATGCTACCGACTTAGGTTCGAATCTATGAGGTCACACACATTAAAGTTCATGATCTGATCGGATGGTTGATCAACGATTAAGAATCGTTCTTGGGTTAAACGATCAATACGATTGACATTTAACCTAGTGCAAGTATTGTAGGAGGATCGATTAGCAATTTGATTGCTAATTGGCTTAATTTGATTAAGTCAATGGGCTGAGATTAAGTCTAATTGAATATGATTTAATTAGATTCAGTTTGGGATTGATTGGATCAAGTTCAATTGGTAGATTGGATAAGCCAAGTGCAAGAAAAAACTAGTCCTAGTCCAATTACGACTTGGGTCAACCTAATTTCTAATTTGATTAAAAAATTAAATCAGATTTAAATTTAATTTAATTTGATTAAATTAAATTTTTAATTGAATTAAGATCTATTTTAATTAGGTTGATTTAGTTTTGGTTTGATTTGGTTTGAGAAACCAAATTTGAACAAGTCATAGATTGAAGCCTAGTAAGACTAAGATTCCACCTTGCGCCACCTTAGCCCCCCATGCCCACTCTCTCTTATTTTGTGTGACAAAATCTTCTCTCCCAGGCCTTCACGCATGCCCAAAGCTTTTCTCCCTTTTTCTCTTACACGGAATGTGGTTGTGGACCAAGTCAAAGTAGGAATTAGTTTGTATTTCAAATTCTATAAGATAGAATTTTAGGAAACCAAAACTCTTTCCTTATGGCACTGATTTTATCCAAATTTTTTTTGAAATTTTTGTGAATTTTATGGAACATATCATGCACCCTTTTCTGGTGGTCCATGGTAGAAAAAAAAGGAGGAGGCACCCAAGAGTTGTGCGCCATTTATCTTGCTCTGTTTGGATTTTTCTTGACTAGGTATTTGACCTAGACAAGGATTATTTATATCTCATTATTTGAAATAAATTTCTTCTTGAGATTTTATTGGATTATAGAGCATTAAGAGACCTTTGGGGTGTGTGAAAATCAGGGAGAAATAGTGTTGGGGCATGGAGATATAATAGACACAAAACTATGTGTCTTGATGAGAGAAAAGAGAAGAAGAAGATGGTCTTCTTCTAGGGTTGCTGAGTTCACCTCTTTCCTTCCTCCATCTGTGAGTTTTCTGAGAGTGTCTCACATCTAAAACTCCTTCTCCTACTTCTCATCTTTGGAAGAGTCCAAATCAAGAAGGAGGCATCTGATCAACCATCGAAGAAGGATCAGCACAGTACTAGCATACTGTGCTGATTTTCTGGACCAGAACTTCTGATCGTGATTCGTGAGCTCATGTAGATGACACCTAGAGGTCGGACGTGTGTGCAGCTCACAACATCATCCTCAAGCTTGGATCAATAAAGTTAGAATGTCTAACTTGCAAGGTAATAGATCTAATCTATTATATTTTACATACATTAGATGTAGTATAGAAACATGTTGATATGATCAACATGTAGTTCTTGCTCTTTATATTTTAATTTTTGATTTAATATCATATAATAATCACGTAATAGGATCTTAGATCTTAGAATTTTCTAATTTGATAAAATAAATTTTGATTTATTTTAATCTTTCACTGTCTGATCTTGAAAAAGTTTCAAGATCTAATCCTGAAACCCTAGATCTGGTTCCTTCAATTGGTATCAGAGTCCAGATTATTATTACATGATTATTTATACATGCTTAGATTATTTTATAGATTAGATCTAATTTATAATCTAATTATTAAATTTAAAATTAAAATTTTTAGATCAATCACGAACTGTAGGTTATCCTGCTGTAAGGTTTACCCCTTATAGTGCAAATGTTATCCTAGTTCGTATAGATCTATCTTTAATCATAAATTTGTTAGATGTGATCTAGATTAAATTTATGATTTATTAGATTTAAAAGATATTTAAATCTAAAATAAAATCTCTTTGTTAATAATTCTTGTGCAAAGAACCATCATATATTTGTCTGGAAAATTTACGCAGTTTAAAGTTGAAATTGTTTCAATTACATGAACCTGTTTAGATTAGATCTAAACTAGTTTCATGCTTATTTCACTTGAATTTTGATTATGAATCAAACATGCAACTTGGTTGGTAGAATCATGTTGTAAAAATATTTTACAAATATGAAAATTATTTTCGAAAAGCCGAACCCCAACCCTCAGCCCAAAACTTAATTGAGAATTAAGAAGTTGTTTGATTAGGTTCTAGGATTGTGAATTGAAGAACCTAAGATACAAACCATAACACATTGGGTTAATGGGTTAGTGGGAATTAGGTCTATTAATTAGGTTAGACCTAAGGTTAGATTAAAGATGGACTTAATTAGATAATTGACTAAATCTAATCAATTGTTGTCTTAGATTAGGTCAAGGATTCTCTAGATCAATTACAATAGTTGTAGTTGGTCAAGTCCATGTCTTTAATGAGAACCAAATGGACTTGATTCTTGGCTAAGCGGTATAGCACGAACTATTAGGTTGATCTAATCGAAACTAATTAAATCAGTTGGTGTCTAAGATAAACCAGATCGGTGGTTTTTAATTAGAAGCTCGCTTATCTGGCCATTTTTTATGGTGTCTAAGGCAAGCTTTGGTAGACCCTCGCACCGATCAAACTTACCTAGCCTCTTGATGAAATTATATTTTGATCGGATAACTTGACTATTCGAGCTGACCTATGTCAGCTAGGTAAATCAATGTGACTGATTTAGGTGCTCCTAGACCAGCCCTTTTAATGGTCTCCCTTAAGCTGACTTGGTGAAGCCAGTGGGAGGATCATGATAAGCTGGTTCATCTGACCTCCTCCTCTAAATCAATTAAATTTTTTAAAATTATTAGGTCCTTAAAATGAAATAGTTATGGTGATAACTAGATCATAGCCTCCTATTAAGTGGATGATAATGGGTCCATCAGTTGGATAATCATTGGAGGCCCAAAGGCCTGGTGCTTATCGGCTGATGGAATTATCATTCATAATATGATTTCTTGATTGCATCTTTCTAAATAGTGGTTAGGTTAGCTAACCAAAGTTAGGCCTAATCATTCATTGGCTAGATGGGTCAAGTATGGTCATGTTAATGGTTGGACCTAACTAGACCTTTTCAGTGGAGGTCAAAGCCTACTGATTAGGGACTAGGGCAAAATTAAAATTACTAAAAATTATTTAGAGAAATAATTGGTTATGAACTTACCCTTAGATGTACATGGGTTGGCCAACCAAAGTTGGACTTGTGTGCAGTCAAAGTGGATTCTAGTACCTACTAAGGAATTAGGGTAATTTTTCGAATTGGAAGTAAAGGCTACCAATTCGAATAAAATAGTGGGAGAAACCTTTTGATTAAAGTTCAAATCTTTAGGTTTAATGAATCAATTACTAATTAGGTTATGGTTTTCCTTTGTGCAGATATGGCCACTTCTCTATCGCTCCGATCATTGTTGGACCATGATAAGTTGGTGGGACCCAACTTCGGTAGCTAGTACCGAAAGTTGAAGATAGTTATGGAGCATGAACGGATCCTATATGTGATAATAGATCCTACACCTGAGGAGCCAGCTGCCAATGCATGTGGAACAGTCAGAGATACTTATCAGAAGTGGCTCAGTGATCGGATCACGATGCGCTGCATCATGCTGGCTGCCATGAATGATGAGTTCAATCACAGATTTGAGATGACTCAGCCAAAGGATATGCTTCAAGTGTTGGAGGATACCTTTAGCACACCTGATGACATGGAGAGGCACAAGACTAGTTGTGCCATCTTCAACACTAAAATGTGGGATGGTGCCTCTGTCACTGATCATGTATTGTATATGATCGAGTTGATGGAGCGTTTGAGCAAGCTCGACTTTTCCTTGCATGAGTAGCTTGGAAAGGATGTAATACTGAACTCGCTACCCAAGTCTTATCTCCCATTCCTCACTCATTATAGAATGACAAAGCCTGAAGTAAACTACCATGGGTTACTGGGGTTGCTTCAAAACTTTGAGAATGATCACCAACTCCATAAGGAGTCTGTGAACTTAGTAGGAGATTCGTCTTCTGATTCTTGACCCTTTGAGAAAGGAAAGAAGAACAAGAAGAAGAAAGTGAAGAAGGTGCCTATTCAGGCTGGGACATCAGTGCAGGGCCAGACCAGAAAGATCAAGCCCGATAAGAGTCAAACTGAATGCTTCTTTTGCAAGAAGCGGGGGCACTGGAAGAGGAACTATCCTCAATACATTGCCTCCCTGGACCCGAATAGGCAGAGAAAGAAGTAAGCTATTGCTGGGCAAGGTATTTATATGATAACTCCTTGCAATTTCTCTATTTGTGATATAACTGACTGGGTATTGGATACCGGTAGCCCTTACCATATTTGTAATTCATTGCAGGGGTTGCAGGTCAGTAGGAGATTCGAGCAAGGTGAGAGGTTCCTGAATGTTGGAGATGGAAGACCAGTTCCAGTTCTAGCATTAGGAATCTTGAAACTTGTATTTGAGTCCCATACCGTTGTTCTTAATGATTATTATTTCTGTCCCAATTTCTTTTCAAATGTTATTTCTGTAGGCCTTTTAGCCAAAAATGATTATGAAATTTCAATAAAGAAATAAGTTTGTAATATCATTATGAATGGTGTTACTATTTTTTGTGGATATTTGAACAATGGTGTATATATGTTATCACAACCTGTTAACGTAGTCTATTCTACTGGCAAGTATCCTAGATTAGATAGTATATCAGATATCTACTTATGGCACTGTAGGCTAGGTCATATAAGCAAGAACAAGATAAACAGGTTGACTCAAGAGAGAATCCTCGAAGTCAGTGATTGTGAATCACTTCTAACCTGTGAGTCTTGTCTTCTTGGTAAAATGACCAAGTCACCTTTTACTGAAAAAGGTGAGAGAGCTACTGAGCTCTTGGGCCTATACATACTGATGTATGCGGGCCCATGAGCACAAGTACTAGAGGTGGATATTTTTACTTCATCACTTTCACGGATGATTTATCCAAATATGGATATGTCTATCTGATGAAACATAAGTCGGATTCATCTGAAATGTTCAAACGATTCTGAAGTGAAGTAGAAAAATAAACTGGGAAGAGTATTAAAACTCTTTGGTCTGATCGAGGAGGAGAATACCTTTATGGTGAGTTTCTCACATATCTAGGAGAGAATGAGATTCTCTCCCAATGGACTCCTCCAGGAACACCACAGCATAATGGTGTGTCTGAAAGGAGAAATCGAACTCTGTTAGACATGATCCGATCCATGATGGGTTTTGCTAGCTTGCCGATATTCTTCTGGGGATATGCACTCGAATCGGCCTATTATCTATTAAATAGGGTTGCAAGTAAGTCTGTAATTAAGACTTCATATGAGATATGGATAGGGCGTAAGCCAGCACTTTCACACCTTAGGGTCTGGAGGTGCCCGACCTATGTCAAACGGTTTGTTACAGATAAACTTCGACCTAGGTCTGATAAATGCACGTTCATAGGGTACCCCAAAGAGACCAAAGAATATTTTCTCTACCATGCTGATGAACAAAAGGTGTTCGTCAGCCTTAAGGCAACTTTTTTAGAAAAGAAATTCTTTGGTGAAAGAATCGTTGCCTCTAAGGTTGAACTTGATAAAGTTCAATAGGTAGAAGGATCGACACCAATAGCTGAATCTGAGTCAGATTTTATTAGATCAGATCCAGAGCCTAATGTACCTGCACCATTAAAATGATCCGATAGAGTACCATGTCAGCCAGACAGATAATATGGATTCTTGGTCTGGAACAGTGATCCCATCAAACTCGATGAGAATGATGAGGATCTGATCACCTATATGGATGCAATGTAGAGACCTGATTCTGAGAAATAGCTTGAAGCCATGAAATCTGAAATGGAGTCCATGAAGGTCAACGATGTATGGACATTGGTTGACCCACCTGAAGGGGTTAAACCCATTGGGTGTAAATGGGTCTTCAAAAGGAAGAGGGGCGCAGACAGAAAGGTGGAGACCTATAAAGCCCGTTTGGTTGCCAAGGGGTATCGTCAACGAGACATGCTCTCCTGTGGCAATGCTCAAATCCATTCGAATAATGCTTGCTATAGCTGCCCATCTGGATTATGAGATCTGGCAGATGGATTTAAAGACAGCTTTCCTGAATGGAGAGCTGATCGAAGAGGTGTATATGATACAACCTGAGGGGTTTACATCCACAGATGAGTGCAAGGTGTGCAAGCTTCAAAGATCCATTTATGGATTGAAGCAAGCTTCTTGGAGTTGGAACATACATTTTGATAAGGTGATCAAAATGTATGGCTTCGTTAAGAACGGAGAAGAGCTCTGCATCTATAAATGGGCAAATGATCCAGTTGTGGTATTCCTTATCTTGTACGTGAATGACATTCTCTTAATCAAGAATGACATCCCCGCACTACAGGGAATAAAAGTTTGGTTGTCATTGCAGTTCTCCATGAAGGACTTGGGTGAAGCATCCTACATCCTAGGGATGAAGATCTTTAAGGATAGATCTAAAAAGATGCTTCGGTTATCTCAGTCCACGTGCATAGACACTGTGCTGAAGAGGTTCAGCATGAAGAATTCCAAGAAGGGCTATCTACCGATAGGCCATGGAATTTCTCTCTCTAAGAAGGATTATCCGATAATTCTTAAAGAGAAAGAGAGCATATGAGTAGAGTTTCATATACTTCGGCCGTGGGATCTATCATGTACGTCATAACAAATACAAGGCTAGATGTAGCATACTCATTAGGAGTAGTGAGTAGATATCAATCTGATCTTGGAGAAAACTACTGGAAAGTGGTTAAAGCCATCTTTAAGTATTTGAGAAATACTAAAGACTAATGGTTGGTTTATGGTTAGTCAGATCTGAAACTTGTGGGGTTCACAGACTCCAGCTTTCAATCTGACCATGATGACAGTAGAAGCATGTCGGGTTATATCTTTACTCTGAATGGTGGAGCCATCTGCTGGAAGAGTTTCAAGCAGTATACTGTGGCAAACTCTATTTGTGAGACGGAGTATATCGCAGCATCGGATGCCGCGAAGGAAGCTGTGTGGCTGAGAAAATTCATCACCGAGCTCGGAGTAGCACCCTCTATTGATGGTCTGGTCCTGTTCTACTGTGACAGCACTAGTGCCATTGCTCAGGCGAAGGAACCCAAAGCACACCAGTGGATGAAGCATATTTTGTGCCACTTCTACTTGGTCCGGGAGATCGTGGATCGAGGTGATATTGACCTTCAGAAGATCGATAAAAAAGAGAACCTGACTGACCCCTTCACTAAAGCCCTGGAGATAAAAGAGTTCGACAACCACAAGTCGAAGATGGGTATTAGATACTATGCTGAGTGGCTTTAGGACAAGTGGGAGTTGTTAGAAAATATGTTCCAAAAGCTAATTGTCCACCCGTTGACGGTTGAGCAACCTTGTATTGTAATTGATTTGTTAATAAATAAAATATATTTTTGATATTTTCATCATAAGTTTTTATCTTCTAATGAACTTCGTTATTGTGATGAAGTCCTTAGGACTATTTAGGTTTAATAAAAAGAGGATTTATCGATTAGTCCTTAAAACTGTTCATGACCAAATGATAGGCTGCTAATAAGGATGACAGTTTCTATCGAGCATAGGTCGCTGTAGGCCATATGGGTTGGTTGTCCTCTTAATCAAAGAATGTGGAGATACTGGTATGGCATACAGGTGAGATATAAGGGTACATCGTCATTGAACATGATCAACTCCAGAGCATTCTGCTGTTAAGAATGTCTCCGATGGGATATAGGTATAAGTGTCCTTTAGACCTGAGATCGTCTCAGTGACTTACAAGCAACTCACTATGCTTTGGTACTAGATTAATTGAATTTCTAATTTAGTGATGAAAAGCTTCTAGGTACAGTCAAGTACTTGTGAAGTTAGAGTGTGATCGAGATGAGATTGACCACTCCAAGAGTTGGAGAAGAGTGAGTCGCTGTATTTCAATTTAGCAAAATCTTGACTAGCATAATTCATCAGATAGATTTGATATTTTAAAATACAATGTGGACAACCTGATCAGAGTAAACAGTGGAACTCTGAGATGTCATATGAGCATTTTGGTCAAGGGGATCAATTATATGGAAACTATATCTGCATGGGTTCTAAGGATGTTGTTCTACACATTCGACCTATCCAGCCGTCGGGTACCATTACTAGATGGTCACTTCGATTGGTACAGAAATTTATTTCTATGCTACTGCCTTAGGTTCGAACCTATGAGATCACACCATTAGAGTTCATGATCCGATTGGATGGTTGATCAATGATTAAGAATCGTTCTAGAGTTAAACGATCAATACGATTGACATTTAACCTAGTGCAAGTATTGCAGGAGGATCGATTAGCAATTTGATTGCTAATTGGCTTAATTTGATTAAGCCAATGAGCTGAGATTAAGTCTAATTGAATATGATTTAATTAGATTTAGTTTGGGCTTGATTGGATCAAGTCCAATTGGTTTATTGGATAAGTCAAGTGCAAGAAAAAATTAGTCTTAGTCCAATTAGAACTTGGGTCAACCTAATTTCTAATTCGATTAGAAAATTAAATTAGATTTAAATATAACTTAATTTGATTAAGTTAAATTTTTACTTGGGTTAAGAACTATTTTAATTGGGTTGATTTGGTTTTGGTTTGATTTGGTTTGAGAAACCAAATTTGAACAAGTCATGGATTGAACCCTAGTAAGACTAAGATTCCACCTTGTGCCACCTTAGCCCCCCACGCCCACTCTCTCTTATTTTTTGTGACAAAATCTTCTCTCCCAGGCCTTCACATATGCCCAAATCTTTTCTCTCTTTCTCTCTTATATGGAATGTGGTTGTGGACCAAGTCAAAATAGGAATTAGTTTGGATTTTAAATTCTATGAGATAGAATTTTAGGAAACCAAAACTCTTTTCTTACGGTACTGATTTTATCTAAATTTTTTTTGAAATTTTTGTGGCTTTTATGGAACATATCATGTGCCCTTTTCTGGTGGTCCATGGTAGAAAAAGAAGGAGGAGGCCCCCAAGAGTTGGGCGCCACTTGTCTTGCCCTGTTTGGATTTTTCTTGATTAGGTATTTGATCTAGATAAAGATTCTTCATATCTCATTATTTGAAATAAATTTCTTCTTGATATTTTTGTGGATTATAGAGCATTGAGAGACCTTTGGGATGTGTAAAAATCAGAGAGAAAGAGTGTTGGGGCATGGAGATATAATAGACACAAAACTATGTGTCTGGGTGAGAGAAAAGAGAAGAAGAAGAGGGTCTTCTTCTAGGGTTGCTGAGTTCACCTCTTTCCTTCCTCCGTCTGTGAGTTTTCTGAGAGTGTCTCACATCTAAAACTCCTCTTACTTCTCATCTTTGGAAGAGTCTAAATCAAGAAGGAGACATCTGATCGACCATCAAAGAAGGATCAGCGCAGTACTAGCATACTATGCTGATTTCTTGGACCAGGACTTCTGATCGTGATTCATGGGCTCATGTGGACGAGTCCTAGAGGCTGGATGCATGTGCGGCTCGCAACATCATTCTCAACCCCGGATCAGCAAAGTTAGAATGTCTAACTTGCAAGGTAATAGATCTAATCTATTATATTTTACGTACATTTGATGTAGTATAGAAATATGTTGATATGATCAATATGTAGTTCTTGCTCTTTATACTTTAATTTTTGATTTAATGCCATGTAATAATCATGTAATAGGATCTTAGATCTAGGGATTCTCTGATTTTATAAAAAAAATTTTGATTTATTTTAATCTTTCGCTGTCTGATCTTAAAAAAATTTCAAGATCTAACCCTGAAATCCTAGATCTGGTTCTTTCAGATTTGTCATTTAGTTCTAAAAAGTGTTTGCGACCAAATGATATGCTGTCAATAGGATGATAGCAAAATTGAGTATAGGTCATTGTATGCCATATGAGTTGGTTATCCTCTTAACCAAAGAGTGTAGAGACTCTGTTATGGCATGCAGATGGAATGTAGAAGTACATTCGTATCGAACGTGATCATTTGTCGAGCTCTCTACTGTCAAGAATAGCTCATGAAGGGTATGGATATAAGTGTCCCTCAGATCTGAGACCACCACGGTGACTTGTAAGCAACTCACCATACTTTAGTAGTGGAACATCTGAGTTTCTAACTCAGTGATGGAAGGACACTGGGTGTAGTCAAGTACTTATCAAGTTAGTGTATGAGTCAAGAAGGAATTGACCCCTCTAAATTTGTAGGAGATATGCATCAGTGTATTTCAATTTAGTAAAATCTTAGACAGAAAAATTCATGAGATGGATTTGAAAGGTTGAAATATAATATGGTCAACTAAATTAGGGTTGATAGTTAAATCCTAGGTCACCTTGAGCATTAGGGTCAAAGGGATGAATTATACAGTAACCATACGCTAGTAGGTTTTAGAATGTTGCTTTGTAATACTTCTACCTACCCAGACATCGGGTCACCACTGCTAGATGGTTACATCAATTGGTATAGAAAGTTATTCCTATGCTACTGGCTTAGGTTCAAACCTATAGGATCACACGCATTAGAAGATTCGATCAGATCTGATGGCTGAAGAATCTAATTGGATTGTGACTCTAGTGAGGAGTCCCACTGGGACTGGGACTCTGGAGGAGAGTCCCACTGGGACTAAGACTCTACTATTTATAAAAAAATTAATTAGTAATTAGATTATTAATTAACTCAATTTGATTTAATAAAGAGTTTTGGATCAAGTCTAATTGAATTAGATTCAGTTCGACTCAGATTGGGTTTGATATGATCAATCTCGATTATAAGAGAAATTTGATCCTGATTCGATCAGGATTTTGACTCGATAATTCTTAATTGGATTAGTAATTTGATGAGGTATCTAAGTTTATAATTGGATTAGATTTATTTCTATTAGTGGGTTCAATTCAAATTTGATTTGGATTAGAATCAAAATTGAAAATGAAGAGTCCTTGTCAACTTGGACTCTATCCTTATCTCTTACGCCACTCCTGAACCCATGCCAATTTCTCCATGCCTAATTGGATTTGGATTGTGAATTTTGATGTCATGATAGAAGGTCCAATAAGATTGGGTGGTAATAGTTGATGAGTCATAATCTTATCTCTTGCCTAATTCGAATGCGATCCAAATTAGAGATAAGATATAAACTAGGAAAGAGTTTTTTTTATACATGGAAGATTATTGGTGCCTTTATGAATTTTTTCCTTTTTTTTTGGAGAATTCTTTGGTGTGTGAGACTTTATAATCCTTCTCCACACCATAGTAATTTTTTTGAAATTTTTTGAGATGCCAAAAATGATTTTGGCATGGACTCTTGGCGCCCTTCCCTTGGTGAAACCCTAATTCCTAGTCTATAAAAAGGAGGCTCCTCTCTTGGACATCCCATCATTGGTTCCCTTGTTGTTTTTTTGTTTGCAAAGCTCTTCTCCTCTTCGTCTCTTCCTCTTTCAGATATCCTCTTACTTTGGAGTGTCCAAGGTGTTTGAAGAAGAAGGAAGAAATCAACCATCGAAGTTCCTTGTAGGCTAGCACCTACAAGCACCATGATCTGCATCAGTCTCCGTATGGATTTTTTGTAGAGGCCAGATGACTTCATGTGGCTACGAGTGACCTAAAGGATATCTTCTCCAAGTAGTGGACTAGTGAAGATCAAGACCTCCTTGGTTTAGTAATTGTTTCTAACCTGTCTTGATTATATTGTTAGATCTAATAGTTAGATCTAGAATTTTAGCATCAATGAGATCGATGTAATTTTTATTTTCAGATCTAAAGTATATATTTTTTATATCATAGATCATGGGATGGTAGTTTAGATCAGATCTTATACATATGATTAAGATTAAATTATTTAATCTTTCTTTTTTGCTGCATAAAATTTTTAAAATTGTATGCATAGCACTACTGTATATTTCCATCAATTAGTATCAGAGCCATGGTTATTTTGATATGATTTATTATACATTTAGATTTGATTTTATGATGTTAGATCTGATTATTTATAATTTAGATTAGATCTAAATATTTTTATTTTTAGATCTGATTTTTATCTTGTTAGATTAGATGATCTGAGTAGCAAAATACTAAGATTGGGTAATTACTAGGCTGTCCGATCATAGGAGCAAGTAGGGTTACATGACCCTATCTTCCCATTCAATTGTATGCTCCTATGGCATGTAGAGGTGCCATAGTGAGGTCCCATGAAGAAGAAAGTGAAAGGAGAAAAACTTACTTTCTTACAAAATCCTAGATCTTGAAATCTTAGGTGTTGTTGTATGTGATGCAAGTTGTGAAGAAATCAGTTACATCTAATCTTGATTAATCAAAATTATTTTGATTTAAAATCATGAAAGTTTAGATTTGATCTAAAAGATTTTATGATTTAACTTAAAAAGTTTACATAAAAATTATTTCAAAACCTTAACCATGTTAATGAAAAAAAAATTTAATTGAGAATTAAGTGTTAAATTGATTAGATCTAGAATTGTGAATTGAGACCTAATGACATTGCATAAAACATGAGGCATGAGTTAGTTCAAATCAGATCTTTTTCTTTAATTGGGTTAGACCTAAGGTTAGAATCAAAGAATTGATTGATCATGTTGAGAAATTGATTAAGTCTAACAAATATTGAATTAGATTAATTAGGATTTCTCTAATGCAAAAGTTGTAGATGGTCAAGTTCATATTTTTGATTAGACCAAATAGACCTTGATTGTGGCTCAATGGTTGGACCCGAATCATTAGATTGGTCAAAATTAAAACTAATTAATCAAATGATGTCTAAGATAAGTTTGGCATTTCAATCGATAATTTTTAATTGGGAGCGGCTTACCTGACCATTTCGATGGTGTCTAAGGCAAGCTTAGTAGACCCTCCCATCGATCTCACTTACTTGGCTAATTTGGTGAATTAAATTTTGATTAGATCACTAAGTGATTTGAGTTAACCCATGCCATTAAGATTGATCAGTGTGACTGATCTAGATGCTAGTTCAATCAGCATGATCCTAATTCGATTTAGTGACTTGATGAAGTCAGTGGGAGGATTGTGGTTTACTGATTGATCTCTTCTTTTCTCTTCTCTAATTTGATTAAATCTTTTAAATTGTTAAGTCCCTAAAATGAGCTGGTTATAGTGATAACTAGATCATAGCCTCCTATTAAGGTGAATGATAATGGGTCCATTATTTCTGATTGATATTGCAGGCACCATCTGTCTAGTGTTCTCTCTAAATGATGGAATTATCATTCATCATATGATGACTCTATTATACTATCTGATGAATGGTTAGGTTGATCGAGTTATCTTCGGGCCTGATCATTCTTTGGCTAGAATCACTGAGTAGGTTCATGTTAATGGTTTGACCTAACTGAAACTTTTAGTGGAGGCCCATCGCCTACTGAAATAAAATTTGGGGCTAAATTAATTACTAGAAATTATTTGAAGAAATAATTAGATGAGAACCTACCCATAGGTGTATATGGGTTGATTGAGCCATCTTTGGGTCCATATGCAGTCTGTGTGGATTCTAGTACCTGCTCAGAGATTAAAGTAATTTCTCGAATTGGAGGTAGAGGCTACCAATTCGTATAAAATAGTAAAAGGACCTTTAGACTAAAGTCCATATCTATAGGATTAATGAATGCATATACTGATTAGATTTTGATTTTTTCTTATGTGTGCAGATATGGCCTCAAACTTGTCACTCCGATCACTATTGGATAGTGAGAAATTGATTGGATCAAATTTAAATAATTAATATCGAAAGCTCAAGATTGTCCTGGAGCACGAGCGGATCCTATATGTGATTACAGATTCGACATCTGAGGAGTCTTCTCTCAATGCCCAAAGTGCGGTCTGAGATACTTATTTGAAGTGGCTTAATGATGGCATCACAGTTTGTTGCATCATGTGGGCCTCCATGAACGATGAGTTTAGCCAAAAATTCGAAGAGACTTAGCCTAAGGAAATACCCCAAGTGTTGAGAGATTCTTTTGGTGCTCTCGACGATGTTGAAGGGCACAAGACTAGTTGCATCATTTTCAATGCTCGGATGAGGGAGGAAGAATCTATTATTGATTATGTATTGTACATGATCGAGCAGATCAAAAAATTGAGCAAGCTCGGCTTCCTTTTGCACAAATAGCTAGGAAAGGATGTGATCCTGAACTCTCTGCTCAAGTCCTACCTACCATTTCTCAATCATTTCAGAATAACGAAGCCTATAGTCAACTACCATGGTCAGTTAGGGTTGCTACAAACTTTTGAGAAGGATCACCAACTCCATAAGAAGATGAATTTAGTGGGAGGATCTTCTTCGAATAGTCATCATCCCTTTAAGAAAGGGAAAAAAAAAAGAATAAGAAGGTGCAAGGTGCTGGGTGTCAGTCCTAAAATCTCAAGTTCAAGGCTCATCAAAGTCAGATAGAGTACTTCTTTTGTAAGAAGTAGGATCACTAGAAGAGGAACTATCCTTAGTATATTACTTCTCTTGACCTGAACAAGTCAAAGAAGAAGAAGCAATCAGTTACTGGATAAGGTACTTATATGATAACACTTTGTAACTGCTCCCTTTTTGATACAATGATCTGGGTATTGGATATCGGTAGCCCTATTAATATTTACAATTCATTGCAGAGTCTTCAGGTCAGTAGGAGATTTGAAGATGACAAGAGATTTTCGAACATTGGAGATGGAAGATCAGTTTCAGTTCTAGCTTTAGGAATCATCAAGCTTATATTCGAGTCTCAATATATTATTCTTAATGAATGTCATTACTATCCTAGTTTTCTTTTGAACATTATTTCTATAGGCCTTTTGGCCAAGTCTAATTATGAAATGTCAATAAAGAAAAATTTTTATGATATTATTTTGAGTGGTGTTACAATATTACGTGGACAGTTGAACAATGGTATCTATGTTGTATCTATGCCTAATATAATATACATTTCTAATAAACACCCTAGAATATATGATGTCACGGATGCCTACTTTTGACATTGTAGATTAGGTCATATCAACAAGAACAGGATGAACATGTTAACTCAAGAAGAGATTTTTGATAAAAATAATTATGAATCATTACCAATCTGTGAGTCTTGCCTACTTGAAAAAATGACCAAATCATCTTTTACTGAAAAAGATGAACGAGCCAGTGATGTGCTGGGTCTTGTACATATTGATGTATGTGGACCCATAAGCACATGTGCCAGAGGAGGGTATAGCTATTTTATTATGTTCACAAATGATCTATCTAGGTATGGGTATGTCTACTTGATAAAACATAAGTTTGAATCATTTGAAATGTTCAAATGATTCCGTAATGAAGTAGAGAAACAAACTGAAAAAAATATTAAAACTCTTCCATCGAACTGAAGGGGTGAATACCTTTTCAGTGAATTTCTAACATATCTAGGAGAGAATAGAATTCTCTCACAATGGATCCCTCCAAGGACACCACAGCATAATAGCATCTTGAAAAGAAAGAATCAAACCTTATTGGACATGGTTCGGTCCATGATGGGGTTTGCAACTCTGTCGATCTTTTTTTGAAGATATGTACTTGAAACAGCCTATCTTGTGCTCAATAATATTTTAAGCAAGTCAGTTAGTAAGACACCATATGAGATATGGTTAGGGCGTAGGCCGAACCTCTCTTACTTTAAGGTCTGGGGGTGTCCAACTTATGTAAAATGATTACAAATTGACAAGCTCGGTCCTAGGTCTGATAAGTATAATTTCATAGGGTACCCTAAGAAAATGAAAGGATTTTACTTTTACCTACCTACTGAACAAAAAGTATTTATCAGTAATAAGACACACTTTTTGAAAAAGGAATTCCTTAGTAAAGGAATAAGTGCCTCTAAAATTGAGCTTGATGAAATTTGATAGGCAGAAGAACCGACACCAATGATTGAATCTAAATCAGATTTGATAAGATCAAACCTGAAGCCTAATATACAAATATCCTTAAAGCTATCCGGTAGAGTACCGCATCTGGGATGGAGATCTTATTAAGCTCGATGAGAGCGATGAGGATTCGATCACCTATATGGATGCAATACAGAGGTCCGATTCTGATAAATGGCTTAAAGTCATGAAATCTAAAATGAAGTCCATGAAGGTCAATGATGTATAGACATTAGTTGATCCACCTGAAGGGGTTAAACTAATAGGTTGTAAGTGGGTCTTCGAAAGGAAGAGGAGCGCAGACAGAAAAGTGAAGACCTATAAAGCTCGTTTGGTTGTCAAGGATTATCGTTAGCATTATGGTATTGACTATAACGAGATATTTTTTTCTGTGACAATGCTCAAGTCCATTCGGATCATGCTTGCGATAACAGTATATCTGGACTACGAAGTCTGGCAAATAGATGTGAAGATAGCTTTCTTAAATGGAGAGTTAAACAAAGGTGTATATGATACAACTTGAAGGGTTCACGTCCACAGATGAGTCCAAGGTGTGCAAGCTTCAGAGATCTATTTATGAATTGAAGCAAGCATCTCGAAGTTGGAATATACATTTTGATAAGGTAATCAGACCATATGGCTTCGTTGGGAATGGAGAGGAATCTTGGATATATAAGTGGGCTAATGGTTCTATAATTGTATTTCTTATGTTATATGTAGATGATATTCTCTTAATCAAAAATGATGTTTCTGCATTATAGAGAATAAAAGTGTGGCTATCGTCATAATTCTCCATGAAGGATCTGGGAGAAGTAGCCTACATCCTAAGGATGAAGATCTATAGGGATAGATCTAAGAGGCTGCTTGGGCTCTCCCAATCTATGTACAAAGATATCATGCTGAAATAGTTCAGCATGGAGAATTTCAAGAAAAGCTATCTTCCGATAGGCCATGAAATTTTTTTTTCGAAAGGAGATTGTTTGACAACTCCTCAAGAGAGAGAGCGTATGAGTAGAGTTTCATATGCTTCGACAGTAGGTTCTATTATGTACGTCACGATATATACGAGACCAGACATGGCATACTCGCTAGGGGTAGTGAGTAGATACCAGTCTGATCTAGGAGAGAACTATTGAAAGGTCGTAAAGACCATCTTAAGTATTTGAGAAATACTAAGGACCAGTGGCTTGTGTATGGTGAAACTAACTTGAAATTAATGGGATTTACTAACTCCAGCTTTCAGTTAGACAGCAAGAGTGTGTCGGATTATATTTTTATCCTGAATGGTGGAGTGATCTGCTGAAAAAATTTCAAGCAGCACACTATGGCTGACTCTGTTTGCGAAGCAGAGTATATCCCGGCATCAGATGCTGTGAAGGAAGCTATATGGTTACGAAAGTTCATCTGTGAGCTTAGAGTGGCACCCTCCATTAATGGCCCTGTCTTATTATACTGTGACTACACTGGAGCCATTACTCAAGCCAATGAGCTGAGATCCCATCAGCGCACCAAGCATATTCTGCACCGCTATCACCTTATCTGAGAGATCGTGGATCGAGATGATGTCAACTTTCAGAAGATCGACAGGAAGGAAAATCTAGCCAACCCATTTACTAAAGCTCTCGAAATAAAGGAGTTCGATGATCACAAGTCAAAGATCGATATTTGATACTGTATCAATTGGCTTTAGTCCAAGTAGGAGTTGTTGGAAAATATGTCCCAAAATCAATCGTTAGCCTGTTGATGATTGTGCTCATTCTTGTAAATTGTATATAAATTTTTATTAATAAAAATTATTTAATATTTTCATTACAAATTATCTATCTTAGAACTCTTATGTTGTAATGAAGTCCTTAAGACTATAATTAATTGACAAAGGAGGATTTGTCGTTTAGTTCTTAAAAGTGTTCGCGACCAAATGATATGCTGTCAATAAGGCGATAGTAATATTGAGTATAGATCATTGTATGTCATATGAGTTAGTTGTCCTCTTAATCAAGGAGTGTAGAGACACTGTTATGGCATGCAGATAGAATGTAGGAGTACATTCATATCGAATATGACCATTTGTCGAGCTCTCTGCTATCAAGATTAGCTCGTGAAGGGTATGGATATAAGTATCCCTCAGACCTGAGACTACTACAATGACTTGCAAGCAACTCACTATACTTTAGTACCAGACTATCTGAGTTTCTAACTCAATGATGAAAAGATGCTGGGTGCAGTCAAGTACTTATCAAGTCAGTGTGTGAGTCAAGAAGAAATTGGTCCCTCTAAATTAGTAAGAGATATGCATCAGTGTATTTCAATTTAGTCAAACCTTAGCCAGGATAATTCATGGGATGAATTTGAAAGATTAAAATATAATATGGTTGACTAAATTAGGGTTGACGGTTAAATTTTAGATTATCTTGAGCATTAGGGTCAAAGGGATAAATTATATGGTAACCATATGCTAGTATGTTCTAGAATGTTGCTTTGCAATACTTCAACCTATCCGGATGTTGGGTCACCATTGCTAGATGGTTACATTGATTTATATAGAAAGTTATTTCTATACTACCGACTTAGGTTCAAACCTATGGGGTCACACGCATTAGAAGATTCGGTCAGATCTGATGGCTGAAGAGTCCAATTGGATTGTGACATTGGTCAGGAGTCCCACTACGACTGGGACTCTGGAGGAGAGTCCCATTGGAACTGGGACTATACTATTTATATAAAATTAATTAATAATTAGATTACCAATTGACTCAATTTGATTGAATAAAGAGATTTGGATCAAGTCTAATTGAATGAGATTCAGTTCGACTCAGATTGTGTTTGATATGATTAATCTCGATTACAAAAAAAATTTGATCCTGATTCAATCAGGATTTTGACTCGAGTAATTTCTAATTAGATTAAGAATTTGATGAGATATCTGAGTTTCTAACTGGATTAGATTTATTTCTATCAGTGGGTTCAATCCAAATTTGATTTGAATTAGAATTAGAATTGAAAATTAAGAGTCCTTGTCAAGTTGGACTCTGTCCTTATCTCTTGCGCCACTCCTGAACCCATGCCAATATCTCCATGCTTAATTGGATTTGGATTGTGATTTTTGGTGTCATGATAGAGGGTCCAATAAGAGTGGTCTACAATAGTTGATGAGTCATAATCTTATCTTTTCCTAATTTGAATGCGATCCGAATTAGAGATGAGATGTAAACTAGGAAAGAGATTTTTTTATACATGAAAGATTTTTGGCACCTTTATGATTTCTTCTCTATTTTTCTTGGAGAATCCTTTTGGCATATGAGACTTCAGAATCCTTCTCCATGCCATAGTGATTTTTTTGGAATTTTTTGAGATGCCAAAAGTAGTTTTGTCATGGACTCTTGGCGCCCTTCCCTTGGTGAAACCCTAATTCCTAGTCTATAAAAAGGGGGCTCCTCTCTTGGACATCCCATCATTGGTTCCCTTGCTGTTTTTTGGTTTTCTAGAGCTCTTCTTCTCTTCCTCTCTTCCTCCTCCAGATATCATCTTGCTTTGGAGTGTCCAAGGTATTTTAAGAAGAAGGAAGAAATCAACCATCGAAGTTCATTGCAGGCTAACACCTCCAAGCACCCTGATCTAGCCAGTCATTGTGTAGATTTTCTATAGAGGCCAGATAACTTCGTGTTGCTGTGAGTGATTTGAAGGACATCTTCACCAAGTGTTGGACCATTGAAGATAAAGATCTCCTTGGTTTGATAATTGTTTCTAACCTGTCTTGATCATATTGTTAGATCTAATAGTTTGATCTAGAATTTCAGCATCGATGAGATCGATGTGATTTTTATTTTCAGATCTGAAGTGTATATTTTTCATATCATAGATTATTGGATGGTAGTCTAGATTAGATCTTATGCATGTGATTAAGATTAAATTATTTAATCTTTTCTTTTCACTATATAAATTTTTTAAAATTACATGCATAGTGCTACCGTATATTTTCTTCAAAAATATTTTTATTTCTCTCAAGATCCACTTAGAGAAGAAGAAAATAGGAGGATGCAGTCTCTACACGAGATCATGAGAAGAATACTTTCTTCTCTTTCTTCATAAAACCCATGCACAAAATCTCTACACTAGAGATCTAAGAAAATATATCCAATACTTGGACCAAGGGGAGAGAAAAATTCATGTCCAAAACTTGGACAAAAGAAGGAGAGAGAAGATCCTAACAACTAACCTTTGGTTGTTTGTAAGAAAGAAAGGATAGGGGCCAACAAACCTCATGCCTAGCCCTTAATGCCGCACCCTCTCTTTTCCAATATTTTCACACATGCCCCACATTGTTTTCCATCCAAAATCTGATCTCTGTCAAGTTCAAATTACTGCCTCTCTCTTATCCCCTATTTAAATAGGGTAGTTAGGGTTTTTAGGTAAGGGTTTGTTGAAGTCCTTAGAAGAGAAGGACTCTTCCTAGCTGCCCTATCCCTTATTATGCCCACATTACTCATGCTAAAACCCTTTTAGCATGAACATATGGGCATGACTTATCTCACACAAATACAAGGGGAGCGTGGGATATAGGTGGTGGCTCCTCATGGGGCTTCCTCATGCCGCAAGAAGAGATGGAGTCCTAGTCAATTGGGACTCCTCTTTAGGTGGCTGATTTAAACTAAATAAAATTCTAATCAATTCTAATCGAATTAGAAATTGATTAGACCTAAATTGATTGACATCTAATCTGATTAGGAGCCCAATCTATCTAGATTAAAATCTAATATAATTAGAAATTAGATGTCACCCAAATCCTAATCAAATTAGAAATTATTTTCTTATGCAATTGGGTTATCTCATAACCTAATTAGGTTTGATCAAATCAAATCGATATCAAGTCAAATTGAATCGAATTCAATTAGACTTGATCTAAGCCCCATTGCTCAATCAAATTGAGCCAATTAGCAATCAATTGCTAATTAATCATTCTATAACTCACTAACTCTTTAGTGAGTTACTAAATTATAACTTTTGCATTCAATTAATTATCAATCATATTGATAATTAAATTATATCACGATTCATAATCGTAATTCAACTATCTGATTAGTCAAAAGCTTTTTTGTGTGTGACCTTTCCTCATAGATTCTATTCTGTCTGGTAGTGAGATATATTATGATCTCTATTATAATATCATTAAAATTTCTTTCAATGGATCAAAACTATTCCAACTCTACCCATCAAAGATCATTGATTGTCGAGATGATGGTCATAGGTCTCATAATCCACCAGTGACACCTAGCAGTATGTAGTGGCAACCCAGTAGAATAAAAGATGATGAACCTTTAGGTACAGTAAACGTATGATAAGTGCCTCTATCATGAGTCCCGATCAGATGGTAGATCATGGATAAATCATCAAACCTCAACATCGATCATATGATAGATTCAATTAGTTCGAGTCCATATATAATTCTTATGAAAATTCTTTTTCATCAATCACACTGCTATGGCCATAGACTTAAGGACTCAGCTTTTTAAATCCCATAGGACTACTTTTCTCTACTAGGGTTGATAGATTCCATCTAGATGCACACCCTACTCCTATAGTAGACCAACTGTCACCAACATCTACTACAAGGACTCATTGAGTGAATGTTTATATGTAGTCAAACTCCAGTGCCTCATTGGGAGCAGCTATGGCACTGTAGGTCAAAGGATCAGTCACACTACTGTAGCATCGAGAAAGTCATTAACGAGTGAGTAGACATCCACGTGACTTCTCGTGTTGGTCATGCTTAGTGCTAGTTATTTTCTAACAATCACTTGCACTTTCACTCCAGTGTCACTACACCATAGACTTGAGACTCATCTGTTTGAAGAAAGTGATCTGTACACCAGTCTATCTGGATCAATCACCATCCCTGTGATGATCCTATGACCAGGAGTAATTTAGAAATTTAATCATCAATGACACATACCTCAAATTTTTAACTCTTTGAGAATATGTGTCATCATCTTATTAATCCTTTAGATGATTCATGGACTCATAAAACATAAATGATAATACAACTGCCCATTAAGTATAAAATCATATCCTAAAAATATGATATGCGTTAGCTAAGATTGACTTCTAAGGCATACATTCAACACTTTAAAGGTCTCTATCTTTCCATCTGCATCGATCTTTCTCTTGTAGATCTATTTACACCCAATAGGTACAATATCTTTAGGTG
>NC_026008.2:12321162-12416955 GCF_000442705.2 Elaeis guineensis | reverse complement strand
ATATCTTTAGGTGGATCCACTAAGGTCCGAACTTAGTTTGAGCACATCGAGTCAATTTCTTACTTCATTACCTCTAACCATTTCTCGGAGTCGATATCTGATATCACCTCACTATAGGTTTTGGGGTTATCTCCTTATCCCCCATTTTTTATGAGGAATATTTTTTTTATATTTTTTGATAATAACTAAGTACCTCTCAGGAGGATGAAAAACCCTGCTAGACTTAAGAGGTGGAGGAGGAGGAGGTGCATGGATTGGCTCTAACTGAATTGGTTCCATAGGTTTTGAGGCTCGTTGCTCTTTAGAGACTTTCTCCTTGAATTCAATCTATCTTTCCATGCCTTCATCTTGAGTAAACTATTTTTCAAAAAAGACTGTATGTCAACTCACAATCACATTGTGATCTTCCAAAAGATAGAAATAATATCCTAAAGACTCCTTAGGATATCCAATAAAATGAGCTCTAAAGGACTTAGTTTCTAACTTATCTGTCTGTTGTTGTTTGACATGGGCCGGACAACCCCAAATCCTGAGATAACTCAGACTTGATTTCTTACCATACTATATCTTATATGGTTTGGTTGGAATAATTTTAGAAGGAACCCTATTCAGTACATAAATTACTATAAGCAGACTATGTCTCCAAAAGAAATAAGAAGATCAGTGAAGCTTATCATGGAACAAACCATATCTAACAGGATCTGATTTCTTCATTCTAAAATTTTGTTGAGTTGAGGCATTCCAGACGTAGTCCACAGTGAGACTATGCCATATTCTTTAAGATAATCTAGAAATTCTTCATTAAAGTATTCACCTCCTTAATCTGATTAAAGAACCTTAAGGGACTTTTCAGTTTATTTCTCCACTTCATATCTGAATTCTTTGAACTTTTCAAAGGCCTCAGACTTTTGTCGCATAACGTACACAAACCCATACTATAAAAAATTATTGGTAAAGGTTGTGAAGTAGAGATAACTTCCTCTAGCTGGCACATCAAATGGACCTCACACATCTCAATGTAACAGAGCAAGTATCTCTGTGGTCCTTTCCCTATATTCTATAAAGGATAGCTTAGTCATTTTTTCTTGAAGGCATGATTCATATATCAGATATGACTCAAAAGCCAACAAACCCAATAGTCCAATTTTTTCTAATCTGTTAATGTTGTCTTCTCCAATGTGACCTAACCTTAGGTGCCACAAGTGCTTTAGGTTAACATTATCTCTATGTCATTAGATCCTATAGCATTCATATTTTGCTCGATACAGTTTACAGATATATCAACATATAACTGAAAGAGACCATTGATAAAGAAACTACTTTTAATTTATTATTTTTAAAAAATATATTATAGTGGTCCTTGTAAAAATTTATTACATAGTCATCTTATGTTAGGTAAGAGATAAAAATAAGATTTCTGCTCGTAGTAGGTACAAAGTAATAGTCTCTCAAGAACAAAATATTTTTTGATGGTAGTCGAAGAGGGTATGTCCTAATGGCAACAATAGCAACCTTTGCTCCATTCCTAACACGTATGGTCATTTCACCTTCTCTCAACCTTATGCTATCCTTAAGATCCCATAAAAAAGTACACAAATGAGCACTAGATCCAGAGTCAATCACCCAACTGGATGCAGAAGAAACCATTAGGTTTGTTTCTATGACGAGCATACCTTCAGAAGGTCCACCTTTCTTCTTGTTCTTCACTCACTAGGTAAGCAGGGCAATTTCGTTTCCAATGGCCATCAGTGTCATAGTGGAAACATTTCCTTTCTCCGTGGTCTTCTTCTTCGAAACTACCTTCTTCTCCTTCTTCTTGCCCTCCACCTTCTACTTCTTTGCAGATTTTTTCTTATTTTCAATCAATTTTTGCTTGGAAGAAGTCTGCTCCACAGAAAGAATAGAGTTCCTTGAACTTTTCAATATTCTCTCAGTTGTAACCAGCATGTTGATCAACTCATAAATGATGCATTGGATTTTATTCATATGGAGGTTACATATACGAATCAGTAAGAGACTGTAGAATGAGATCAATCTGTAACTCTTTATCCATTGACATTCTGAACTTCTTAAGCTCCTCCAGGTCTGGATCATTATCAGACAATGCTCATGGACCGATTGTCCTTCACATATTTTCACCTTGAAGAGTCACTTTTACACTTCATAGCGAGCTGTGCAACATTTCTTATCATACAACTCTTGCAGGCGAGCCAAAATTTTTTTGGTAGTCTTCATATCTTCGATTGGTGTTGCAATTCATTAGACATCGAGACCAACACATAGCACCTTACTTTGTTGTCATCATCTAACCACTTATCATGAGAGGCTCTTTAATCAGCAGTTGGACAGGCTGGAAGAGGGGCAAGGTCCTGATTAAGTACATAGCCAATTTTCTTAGAATTCAAGATAATCTTCAAATTCTAGAGTCAATCCTTAATGTTAGGTCTGATCAACCTATTGGTCTCTAGGATACTGGCTAGGGGGTTGGAAGCAGACATGATTTCCTGTAAAGAGTAAAAGTTTCTAGTTAGATTTTATAATTGACTTAACCAATTTATTTTAAAAATTTTATTTTAAAATTAAATTTGGGCTTCCACTATTTTACTCAGATTCCCATACTCTCTGGATAGAGAAATAAAATCTCCATGATTAAGAATTTTAGTGGATGCTACGATCTCACCGATTGACTCACCACCTCACCTAATAGTTATTGGTAATGAATCAGTCAATGAGTGGACAACTCTTGTCTAATATTTCTCCAAATATGATGCAGCCAACTTCGATCTCTAATTCATGAAGTCTCACTAATGTGTGCAATATTGTCGTTAGGACACCGTGCAATCAATTTAATTCCAACTCCTAAAAAATTTTTGTAAATAGCAGTGAGTCGGGTTGAATCCACGAAGAAGGCTATGGGTTGATGTTTTGAAATCTTTAATTTTTAAAAGAAAAGAAAGAAAGATTGAATGGAGTCAGAATTGAAAACAGAAGACAAAAATTAAATAGTGCAGAAAGATAAACTCGATACTAAGATCTACTATTTAGATCTTAGCATCTACTTGCAATAAAATTAAATTTTAGAAATTTAAATCTCAGTTAAAATATAAATCCTATTACAAAAATTTAAAAGAAACATAGCAAAAATTAATAGTACAAAAGAAAGTAACTAGGTACTAGAATCTACTAACTAGATCCTAGCTTCTACTTGCAATTAAAATAAATACCAGCAAATTTAAAGAGAATAAAATTACTTTTGCATTAATTGAAATCTGAATTCAAGTATAAAATATTAAAGAGAACTAATAAAGAAGACAAATAAAATTAGAATAAAAAAAGTAAATTAGAAAACTGTAATAAGGGTTGGAAGTTAATTCGCAAAGCCTTGTCAGAAAGATAGTTGGTGGACTCCTCTTCCTTCGTACTTCATAGAGCTTGCTCACATCCTTTTCTTCATCTTCTTTGGATCTGATGTTGAAAAAGATGGAGGCTTGATAGAAGTGATGGTGGAGGAAACAAGGCTCTCTTCAAGACACCCCTTTCCTTGAAGCTACAACCCAAATCCTAAGCCCTTATTGTTGTCCTCTCCCTCTTTCTTCATGCCACCCAACTCTAGATGATTTTTAGGAGAAGGCCTGGGGTCCTTTAAATAGAACTAGGGCTAGGGTTTCTAAGGTAAGAAAGGAAATAGAAGGGAGAGAAACTATGGGGCATTACATGAATATGTGCATGAGGGAATATGAGGCATTCTAAGGTTTTAGCATGTAAAAAAGGAAAGAGAGGTAGGACGGGTGCATGAGAAATTTGAGATGGAAGGAATTGGCATGAAATAAAAGAGGGGGGAACCATGTGAAGAAAGAGGGCATGGAGATATTTTGTTGCATGCAAGAAAGAGAGGGCTAGGGTGTGAAATAAATGTGGGGCATAGGATGAGATGAATTAGCATTTGTGATGAAGTTATGAAATAAGAAAAGAAAGAAAGAAGGGGCATGTAAAGGCATGTAAAAAAGAAGGGATGGGGTGGCTCTTCATGTGGCGCATTCTTGTTTTCTTTTTCTTACTTCACATGAAAATATCCCAAAATAAGTTGGGGCAGCACATCATATTCTAGGGTTTCATGAGAGGGGTGGGAGCATGAATAAGGATCCTTAGATCTTCATATTACTTTTCCTCCATTGATCAATAAGTCACGTTCACACTGTGTCTTCATAGAGAGTGATCTTTTAATCTGGGCCCTTGAGATTTAAGTCGTGTTCATGTTGGATGTATGCCCTAGAAATCAATCTTGGCTGACACATATTATATTTCTAGGACATAATTTTATACTTATTGGGCAGTTATATTATCATTCATGTTTATGTGTCCATGAATCATCCAAGGGATTAACAAGATGATGATACATATTCTCAAAGAGTTGAGAATTTGAGACATGTGTCATTAATGATTAATTCCTAAATTGCTCCTGGTCATAGGATCATTATGGAGATGATGATTGATTCAGATAGATCAGTGTATGGATCATTTTCTTCGGATAGATGGGTCTCGAGTCTACAATGTAGAGATACTGGAGCAAGAGTGTAGGTGGTTGTTAGAGAATAACTGCACTGAACGTGACCAATATGAGAAGTCACATAGATGTCTGCTCACTCATTAGTGACTTTCTCGATGCTGCAGTTGTATGACTGATCTTTTGACCTGAGATGACACTACTGCTCGTAGTGAGGCTACTAGAGTTTGACTGACATATCAACATGGGTCTCAATGAGCCCTTGTAGTGAATGTTGGCGATAGTTGGTCCACTGTAGGAGTGGGATGTATATCAAGATGGGATCTATCGATCCTAGTAGAAGAGAGTAGTCCTATGACATTTAAGAGGCTGAATCCTTAAGTCTATAGCTATAGCAGTATGATTGATGAAAAAGAGTTTTCATAGAATTATATATGGACTCAAGCTGATTGAATCTATCATATGATCGATGTTGAGGTTTGATGATTTATCTATGACCTACCATCTGATTGGGACTCATGATAGAGAGACTGTATCATGCATTAACTACACCTAGAGGTTCATCTTTTATTCTGCTGGGTATACTACTAGGTGTCACTGGTGGATTGTGAGACTCATGAGGATCATCTTGATGATCAATGATCCTTGGTGGGCTGAGTTGGAATTATTTCAATCCATTGAAAAGAATTTCAATAATATTGTGATAGAGATCACAATATATCTCACTATCAGACAGAATAGAACCTATGGGGTCATATACAAAAGAAATTTTTGACTGGTCAGATGGTTGAATTACGATTATGAATCGTAATAGGATTTGATTATTAATTTGATTGATAATTGATCCAATATAAATATTGCATTATGTAACTTACTAAAGAGTTAATAAGTTATAGAAGAATTAATTAATAATAAGATTATTAATTGGTTCAATTTGATTGAGCAATGGGGTTTGCATCAAGTCTAATTTGATTAGATTTAATTTGACTCATTATGAGTTTGATTTGATCAACCCTAATAGGGTTATAGGATAATCCCAAAAGGATCAGATGATTAGCCCCAGTTGAATTAGGATTTGGGTTTGACCCAATTCCTTATTGGACTAAGATATATGAATTTCTAATTGAACTAGAAATCTTTATTTTTTTGGATGCACCAAATTCTAATTGGATTATGATTAAAAATTGAGTTTGACTCAAGCACCAAGAAAGAGTCCAATTGGACTAGGACTCCTCCTCCAATTAGAAGACATCTAATCTAAATAAATTTGGCTCCAAATAAGATTTGATTTCTCATCTTTTTGAGTCTAATCTGGTCCTAATATGATTAGAATTTATTGATATTTTATTGAATTTAAAACAATCATTTAGTCAAGAGTCCCATGATCATAAAACTCTTCCTTTCCTTGCACCAATTGAATCCCATGCCTAACTAGTTTTGTGCACCCAAAAGACCCACGCCCTAAACCACTTTGATGCCACCTTTTCTCTTCTTACTAGCATGTAATAAGGACTCCCAAAACCCCTAGTTATCATGTAGAAAAGAGGGCATGAGATTAGGTTGTGGATGACACAAAATTAGGAAGAGTCCTAACTAGTTTGGACTCTTGATTTCCTAACCAAACTCTAACTCATCTTAGGCCTATAAATACCCAGCTATATGGGACAGTTAAGGCATGGATTTGAATCAGGTTTGATGACCAAGAGGAGAGTTTTTGTGCATGGAAAATCAAGGGAGAGATGCCCACAGCATGAAGGTGTTTTGGTGTGAGGTTAGTTGGTTTAATTCCTTCTTTCTTGCAATAACCAAGAGTTGGTTGTTAGGATAGCTATTCCTCTCCCTCTTGTCTATGTTTAGACATGGTTGTCTTTTCTTCCTTTCGTCCAAAAGTTGGATAAAATTCTTACATCTTTATTGTAGAGATTTGGTGTATGGATTTTAGGAAGAAAAGAGAAGAAATGTTCTTCTCATGATCTCTAGCGTAGAGATCAAGATCCTCCTACATCTTCTTGTTCTCTAAGTGTCTTGAGAGAAAAGAAGATTTTCAACCATCAAGATACGATCTCTGTATGGAAGATAGCATCCCGATGAGATCAAAAAGCTTCTGATCAGATTAGAGTCTTGTGTGGATACCCATAGAGGCCAAACGCTTGTGCGGCTAAAAGGGACCTTCAAAAGATATCCATAATCATCTGTTCACATTAAAGATTGATCCATATCTAGGTATATTTTATATTTAATTTTTTCTATTTGATTTATATATTTGAATCTTATGTCACATATGATGATCATGTTTATGGTTTTAAGATTTGATCTTATACATGCTTAGATTAAATTAGATTTAATCTAAAATTTTTAAAATTCTGCTACGTATTTATTTTATAAAATCATGTGTGCATAAAATTATAAAACTCCAATAGTGGTATTAGAGCCACATCATATGCATGAGATTTAGATTTAGATTTAAAATCTATAGAAAAAAATTTCAGATCTGAAAGTTTTTGATGTTATTCTGACATAAGGTTATCCTCACATAATTTGTTATACTGTACGGATATCCTAGAATGATATTAAAATTTTTAATTAAATTAAATTTTTAGATCTGATTTTTTCAACATATATGTGATATATGTTTTGTTGTTTAGATCTGAAAAGAGTTTTGAGATCTGTTATAATTTATATATATAATATATGAAAGAATGTTTAGGACTGAAATTTATTTCTATGATCTGAACCTATTTATGTATATAATACATATTTGTATGCATGATCTGAAATTACTTCGAGATCAAAATTTACTCTTCGTATAAAGAATTTAGATCTAAAAGTTTTAATTTAAGATATGAAATTAGTGTTTGTGCATGAGGGATTGGTCATGGGTAGATCAAGTTAGGTCTTGTAATTTGATTACGTTAAAGGGTTTTTGATTTGATCATGTTGGATCTAAATCGATTTAGCAGTTGATCAAACTGAGTCAAGTGTCGATTAGGATGAGATCAATAGATCTTAAGATCATACAATTATTATTGATTGAATCGATTGGCACCCATATATAGAATTAATTAAACCTAAGGACTTAATTTGGCTCTATGGCTCGAGTCTGATTCACCTAAGCTAACCTATTCGGATCAATTGTCCAATTGGTGTCTAAGGCAAGTAATTAAAAGGTGGTTATTTAATTGGTTCTATTCGCTAATCTGGCTAATTTATTGGTGTCTAACGAAAGCAACAGAGGGACCCCCACCAATCTCCACTTACCTGGCCAATTTGGAAGATTGAGTCTCAAATATGGTTGTTTGGTGGTTTGATTTAGCCCATGCCAATTACATCAGTCATGTGATGACTGATTAGATGAGACCTAAACCCAAATCTCTCCACCAAATATTAAGTCCAAGGTCTTCTACCATTGTAGATGTACGGGTGTGCTACCGGCATTGATTATTCTCGACTGGTCACAGTGATTCAGTTCATCAGGAATATGCAGCCACTCTATTAGCAAAGAGTTGCTGCAAGGTAAAGATGGGGTTGGGCCCAATAACTATTAGGTGAGGGATCCAATAACAGCTTTGCACCTACTTGTGAATGGTTGGTTTGACTTAACTAAGAAGTGCGAGCAATTACTGTTATGTGAGCGCACATGACTTAGAGACCAAGTGGTTGCAACTGCTTAGAGAAGTATCTGGGCAAAGAGTTGTCCATGCATTGATGTTCATTCGTATTACCAATAACTATTAGGTGAGGTGCATGACATCGGTGGAACCACAGCACCTACTAGAAATCCAATTATCAAATCAAGAGTTTTGTTTCTTCATCCAAAGAGTGTGGGAGATCTGATAAAATAGTGGGAGTCTCTTTTTACATCTTATTGGGTATAAAATAATCCCAGCCGAAGTTCATAAGAGGCCAACCCTCTCAGGACTCTTCCAGCTTCCGACCTTGTGCGATGTCTTTCTGAACTCCCCCGACCGTCCGAGCTTCTGCAGTACCATCCAGACTCCTCCAGCAGTCGACCTTCCACAGTATCCTCCAGATTCCTCCAACGAATGAACTCCTATCGTACCCTCCAGACTTCTCTGATAATGAGCTCCTTCAATCATCTATCGGACTGCTCCAAATGCTCTCTGGGCTTCACTATCAGTCGATTTTCTATAGTGATCGACTACTCTCCGAATCTCTTCCAGACTTCCTCCTGTCACGATCGACTTTACTCCGAGCTTCTTTCGGACTTCGTCAATGTCCGAGCTTCTCCAGCAGCAGGACTTCTATAGTAATCAAATTCCATCCAAATTTCTACAGTGATCGACCGCCTTCTGAATTTCATCTGAGCTTCTACAGTAAGCGAATTTCGTCTGAACTTCTATTGCCAGTAGACTTCATCCGAGTTTCTACAGTAAGTGGACTTCGTCCGAGCTTCTACAATAAGCAGTCTCTATCCGGGCTTCCACGGCAACCGATCTCCATCCGAGCTTCTACAGTAAGCGGCCTCCTTCTGGACTCCTACAAGAACCGGACTCCGTCCGAACTTCTACAGTGGATGAATTCCAAACAAACTTCTACAATGGACGGGCTCTAGCAGTCGGATTTCTACAGTGACCGACTGTCTCCGGTGTCTTCCGTACCTCTCCAGCCATCAACCTTCAACAGCACCAACCGGACTTCAACAGTGCCAACCAGACCCCTCCAACAGATAAATTCCCTCCGGACCCCTTCAGCGGTCGACCTTCCACAGTGTCCTCCAGACTCCTCCAGCGGACGAACTTCCACAACGCCTTCTGGACTCTTCTATTAATCAACCTTCTATAGCACCTTTCGAATTCCACTATCGATCGACCTTCTGTCGGATTCCTCATGCAACTGGACCTCTCCAACGGACAGTCTTCAGACAAGCTTCTACATCAAACAAATTACAGACGGACTTCTCTAGCAATCAAACTCCAACTGAATTTTTTCAATAGAAAGTTTCCATTCAGGCTTCTATAGTAGATGACTTCCATCTGCAGCATCAACGCCTAAGGCACCCAACAACAGTTAACCCGTCAGCAACCTCAAAAATATTCGAGCTTCTCTTAAATTGCTGAGACAGAGAGCTATTCCACTCCACCAGACGTCCCAACCGAGCTTCAGCCATCCGGCCCAATCTCTCCGGCAAGTCACGACAACGGACACCACTCCACTCTCTGTAACAAACTCCACGTGGCCCCACCACTCTCTGGCAAGTCGTGACAATGGATACTACTACTCTCTGTAACAAACTCCACGTGGCCCCGAACGACCCACTACCAGGCAGTTACGGATGTCGCTGTCAATCAGTTACGCTCTCCCATCTATAAAAGAGACCCCCCAGATACGTTCTTCTCTAAGCTCTAAGCACTATCTCTAAACTCTGTTAAAATCTCATTCGAGTGCTCCATTTCTGTTGAAGCAGAGTACTGACTTGAGCATCGGAGGGTCTTGCTGGAGCACCCCCAACTCCAGTTTAGACTTCTCTTGCAGGTCCCGACGGTGGCCATGATCCCCTCGACTCCAGCTTCATCTGACATTGGTGGAATTCTGCACCAACAGAATTGTTGCTAGAGGTCAAAGGAGATCAAGTCCTAGCAAGACACTGCTATAACATAACCTTACAAAGAAATGATCAGTCTGACCCCTGTCCGATTGATGGATTAGACACCCACGACGACCTTGCTGAAGAATAGGGTGAGCCAATTGAAGATCTTGTCTCAATACCTTTGAACGATGGGGATGAAGAGCATGTGGTGAAGATCGGCTCCAACCTGGGAGAAGAGGTACAGACACAGCTCATCAATTTTTTACAAAAGCATGCGGATGTTTTCACTTCGGTTCCGACGGACATACCGGGGATTGATGCGGAAGTCATGGAACATCGTCTAGTTGTTGATCCCAAACATCGACCGATGAAGAAAAAAATTCGAGGTTATGCATCGGAAAGGCAGAAGGCAATAGCTGAGGAAGTTGATAAACTCCTGAAAGTCGAGTTCATCAGAGAAGTCAACTATCTGAACTGGGTCTCCAATGTGGTTCTCGTCAAGAAGGCGAACGGTAAGTGGAGGATGTGTATAGACTTCAAAAAGCTGAACAAAGCCTGCCCGAAGGACAGTTATCCTCTGTCCAGAATTGACCAATTAGTGGATGCAACCTCGGGCCACAAGCTTCTCACTTTCATGGATGCATTCTCCAGCTACAATCAAATTAGGATGGCACCAGAGGATGAAGAAAAGACTGCTTTTATCACTGATCGTGATCTTTACTATTACAGGGTCATGCCTTTTGGCCTAAAAAATACAAGGGCGACCTATCAACGGCTGGTGAACAAGATCTTTAAAGAGTAGATCGACCGCAACATGGAGGTCTACGTGGATGACATGCTTGTAAAAAGCAAATCCTCAATGAACCATGTCACCGACCTTAAGGAGACCTTCAGTGCCCTCTGAAAATACAAGATGAAGCTGAACCCAACCAAGTGCGCTTTTGGAGTAACCTCAGAGAAATTCTTGGGCTTTATGGTATCGGGGCACGGGATCGAAGCAAATCCAAAAAAAATTCATGCCATCCAGGAAATGACCGCCCCGAAGTCAATAAAGAAAATTTAGTGCCTTACTGGGAGAGTAGCAGCTCTGAATTGCTTCATCTCAAGGTCGGTCAAACGGTGCCTATCTTTCTTTCAGACTCTCAAGCAGTCGAAGAACTTCTGTTGGACCACTGAATGTCAGCAAGCGTTCGTAGAATTAAAGAACTACCTTAGCTCACCTCCACTATTGGCAAAGCCCGAATCTGAAAAGGAGTTGTTCCTGTACCTGACAGTCTCCCCTGTGGCTCTCGCAGCAGTTCTAGTTAAGAAAAAAGCAAAAATTCAACGGCCGATCTACTACATAAGTCGAGTATTGAGAAATGCTAAAACCAGGTACACTAAGTTAGAAAAACTAACTTACGCCCTGTTGATTGCAGCCCGAAGGCTCCGACCTTACTTTCAAGGGCACACCATAACACTGCTCACCGACCAGCCGATTAAGGCAGTTCTGCATCGAGCGGATGCTTGCGGAAGGATAGCGAAATGGGCGATCGAGCTCACAAAATTTGATATCAACTATTGACCTTGACCAATGATAAAAGCCCAGATATTAGTAGACTTCATAGTGGAATGCACTATCCCAGAAGAAGCCAAACTTGAACGAGGTAAAGCTGATAACCCAGGGCTCTAGTTGAACTCTCCTGAGGAAAGAACAGATCTCCCTAATGGTTTTTGGGCCCTCTATATAGACAGTTCCTCCAACATGTCAGGCGCGAGCGCGGGCTTGATCTCGATCAATCCGGAAGGAATTATCGCGGAGTACGCACTGCGCTTCGAATTTTCTACGATAAATAATGGAGCAGAATATGAAGCTCTGATTGCAGGACTGAAGATCGCCAAAGAATTAGAAGTAGATCGGCTCCAAGTCTACAGTGACTCTCAATTGGTGGTGGGACAAGTCAGTAGAAACTATGAAGCTTGGGAGGACAGTATGGCCAAATATCTCGAAAAGGTAAAAGAGATCATCCCTATCTTTGGCAGCTTTGACATCAAGCAGATTCCAAGAGCAGAAAATACCAGGGCTGATCTTCTCTCCAAGTTAGCTACACTGGTTCCGGTTGAACTACCCAAGGAAGTCCTCTTCGAAGTTATAAAATATCCAAGTATGAAAGAACCGCAGCTTGTAATGGAGATCAGCCATGAACCCAGCTGGATTGACCCACTGGTTGCATACCTCAAAGATGGGGTTCTTCCTCATGATGCAAAAGAAGCTTGGAAGCTTAGAAACCAGGCCTCCCGATATATCCTTTATGAGGGCAAGCTGTACAAGAGGTCATACTCTTTGCCCCTCTTGAAATGTCTCCAGCCTTCTGAAGCCGACATTGCCTTGTGGGAGGTACATGAAGGAGTCTGCGAAAGTCACCTAGAGGCCAGATCTTTATCCCACAAACTGCTCCGACAAAGTTATTACTGGCCTACAATGTACCACAACTCCATTGAATATGTCAGAAAGTGTGATCGGTGTCAGAGATATGCGAATATCCAAAGACAGCCCACCTCCAAACTTACACCCTTGAGTGCTCCATGGCCGTTTGCACAATAGGGGATGGATATCCTTGGACCTTTTTTCATGGCGTCCGGGCAGTGGAAGTTCCTCCTGGTGGCAATTGACTACTTCATCAAGTGGGTCGAAGCCGAACCTTTGGCAAAAATTACAGAAGCTAAAGTGCAGGACTTCACCTGAAAGTCAATCGTTTGTAGGTTCGGCTTACCTAGAACTCTCATTACTGATAATGGACGATAATTTGCTGGAGCAAGGTTTGCTGAATTTTGTGAGGACTTAAACATCTCCCATAACTTCATGTCAGTAGCCCATCCACAGGCAAATGGCGAAGCCGAGGTGACTAACAGGACTCTGTTGCAAGGAATCAAGGCGAGACTTGAAAAAGCAAAGAAAACTTGGGCAGACGAGCTTTATCATGTGTTATGGGCATACCGAACTACCCAAAGACTGCCCATGGGGGAGACCCCCTTTGCCTTAGCCTTTGGAACAAAAGCCGTTATCCCGATTGAACTCAAGCTTCCGTCGACGTGAGTCATGGCATTCGATGAGCAGTGCAACTCACAGGATCTCAAAGCCAACCTCGACTTGTTAGAAGAAAAATGAGAGACAGCTCAAGTTCGGATGGCAGCCTACAAGTAGAAAGCAGCCCGCTACTATAACTCCCGGATCAAGAGCAAAGCCTTCAGAGTGGAGGACTTAGTACTTCGGCAAGCCACTGTTTCACAACCTCAGAACCAAGAGAAACTTGCCCCAAACTGGGAAGGCCCGTATGAAGTCAGGGAGGTAGTCCGGCCCAGAACATACTATCTAAAAGAGCTCGGAGGAGCGGACCTTCCACGATTATAAAATTTGAAAAATTTATGAATGTATTACCGATAACTTTGCCTTAAATAAAAGTTTCATATTCACATATCTTTTCTTTTGGCATGAGCTTATAACGATAGGGAGTAGCTCCTTCAGACAATCGAAACTAAGCATGTCAGGAACAAGAGAAGAACCTCATCCCGACACAAATGAAGGCTCGATTATTTAGAGATCGGATGGAGGGAGAAGCCCTCGCAATGGCCCTTATGCACTCCCACAGCCATGTTAAGAATAGGAGGAGAATCTTGTCCTAATATGAGCAAAGTCGAAGACCCGATTATTAAGAGATCGGATGAGGGGAGAGGCCCTCGCAACGGCCCTTATGTGCCCCCATAGCCATGTTAGGAACAGGAGGAGAACCTCATCCTAACATGAGCAAAATCGAAGACCTGGTTATTAAGAGATCGGATGGGGGGAGAGATCCTCGCAACGGTCCTTATGTGCCCCCCCAGCTATGTTAGGAACAGGAGGAGAACCTCATCCTAACATGAGCGAAGTCGAAGACCTGATTATTAAGAGACCGGATGGGAGGAGAGGCCCTCGCAACGGCGCTTATGCACCCCCACAGCCATGTTAGGAACAGGAGGAGAACCTTGTTCTAACATGAGCAAAGTCGAAGACTCGGTTATTAAGAGACCGGATGGGGGGAGAGGCCCTCGCAATGGCCCTTATGTGCCCCCACAGCCATGTTAGTAATAGGAGGAGAACCTCATCCTAACATGAGCAAAGTCGAAGACCCGATTATTAAGAGATCGGATGGAGGGAGAGGTCCTCACAACGGCCCTTATGTGCCCCCACAACCCTGTTAGGAACAGGAGAAAAATCTCATCCTAACATAAGCTGAAATTGACTGTGTCAGGAACAGGAGGAGAACCTCATCCTGACACAAATAAAGACCTGGTCATTTAAGATCGGATGAGGAGAAAAGCCTCCTCAACGGCTCCTCTACACCCCTACAACTCCGTTAGGAGCAGAGGGAAAATCCTCGCCCAAACAAAAAAAAAAGAGGGAGAGAAAAAGAAAAAGCGATGAGCTACGTCAGAGATAAGAGAAAAACGAACTACATCTAAGATACAAGGGACCTCGTCTCAACAAGGAAGAAAACTCTTATCAAAAATCTTCAGTCTCTAAGGGGGAACCTAACACTAGCAGGAGAAAATAGACTTCCTCAAAGTAACGAGAAGTTCGGACCCCAAGCTCGAACATCGGAAGAAAGCGTCAAATTCGAATGGCCTCGAAAAGACCTTCGATCATAAACAAAAAGGGCAAATCAATGCGGCGATGATCAGGAACCTTCAAACAACATCGACATCGAATAAGATAAAAGATAAGAGAAGCTCGGTAAACAACAACTCAGAGCAAGAATAGACTAGGTAATGAGAAAATTCCTTTTCATTTCATTAGTAAAGAGAGCATTACAAAAACCTTTGAAGGCCAAAAAAAAGAACAAGAAAAGAAAAGAATACATGGAACAAAAGGTAAAAGAAGCTCTAAGGAAGCTCGACTTCTTCTGACTTCGAACTCTCGATTCCAGCCATTATCAAAAATTGCTTTAAGTTCTCAACTTCTTCTTCCAACTCCTTCTTTCTTAACAGCATCTCTCGATACATTTGGTGAAACTGCCGGCTTTCGTCCTCTGATTTTCGAAGCCTCTTCCTCAGAACTTCGGACTCTGCTTCTGCATCCTTGATCGCCTGCTGCTCATAGGCCAGCTAAATTTTCAGCCGCTGCAGTTTGGCCTTCTCCTTCCCAAGGGCTATGGACAGTTCTTCCATGGTCCCCCTCTAGGATCGAAGCTCATCGGAGCCTTGAACCAAAATGGCCTGGGCTCTTTCAGACAACTGCTTCTGAAGGCGAGCAACCTCATCGGTCGCCATCTTGAGCCTCCTTCTATAGTTGTCTATTTGCCCGCACTAGCTGACTCGATCAGTGTTGTAATTCATCTCGACATCCTGTAGCTGCTTCTGGAGGTCAAAGAATTTTTTCGATCAGTCCCAGCCATAGTCAGCCTGAGTTGGAAGCCAGGATGATCTCCCTTCCAATTGGCCGAGCGGCTGCCAACTCGACCTCGAGGGAGCTGATCTTGGAGGCCTGAGTCCAAGATCGATCGCTGGTGTATTTCTGGAGTTCCTCAAGCTCCTTCTCGAAGTTGGCCTTCTTCCGACTGTAGTCCATGAAGTCCTTTTTGTGGAGGTTCTGAAGGTGAGTAACCTCCATGGTGGCTTCCGAATGGCTCTTCCTCAGCTTGTGAAGTTCGCCGTCTATCTTCTTTGATTTCTTCATTAGGTGACGAACTTTTCTTCTCAGATCCCGAATCATAGACTTCAAAGGAATCCCCTATGGTAGGGGAAGAGCTTCGACAGGGCACTATTGTCAGGAAACAAGAGCATCACAATGCAAATCATTGCAAGAAAAAAAAAAGGAAAAGAAAGTAGAAGAAGAAAAAGGAGCTCTCTATAAAGAAGAATCCGATTTTATTGATTGAATAATTCTTAAGTACAAGAGAAAGAGAAAAAAAATTGTAACAAAGGAAAAGTATAAAATTAGAGGTCTCGAACCTCTACAGTGGAAGTGGAGGAGCTCGGCGCCCCTGGAAGGTTGGTCACAGTAACTGCGGCAGTTGAAGAGGTCCCAACTGGAGGGAGACCGATAGTAGCTTCGGAAGGTCCGGCTTCATCGTCGGATGCTTCATCCAGCAAGCTAAGGTCATGTTTGAAAAACTTTTCGACCACCTTCTCCTGGCAAAGCTCGAAGCCTTTGATAAAGGCGGCCTGGCCGAACTTGATATTCAGATCCCTCATCTCGGAGGAGGTCTTGAACTCCTCCACTGCTTGGGCCCTTGCCTCTGAGACTAGGGTCGGGATCTGCTCCTTCAGCTTGGAGACCTCGACCTCTGCCTTCCTTCTTTCCTCCTCCAAAGCAGCCTTTAGATCCGTCGAAGTTTGTTCCTCCTTCTGGAGCACCTCTTGGAGACTCGTGACTTTGACGACCATCTCCTTAAGACGGGTAGCCTCAGCCTGACGACCTTCCTTCGCCTGGGCTGCTTCCTTCTTTGCATTTTTCATCACCTCGATGTTGGCGATGAGCTGGTGTCCAATCTGCAAGAGCGGCCAGGAAGTCAATATGAAAGCTAAAGAATGAACTAAGTGAAGAAGCGAAAGGAAGGAAAAAGTAAATCGGCCTACCTCAAGAAAGGACCTCAGAGAGTCCCAAACCCGCTGTTCAGGATCGGCATGAACGATCCTGTGGATGATCTCGATCAAAATGCACCCGTCGACCAACCTTTTTATTAAATCCCTGTTGTTGAAGGGATTCTCCCTCAGATCCTCTTCAGAGCCATTGGACCCTTCGATGGCAGCCCTGTTGCTGCTGATCTTGCAGGCCACCGTCTTCTTCCTTCTCTTCCTTTCGGCCCCCGGTGCCTCCTCGGGATGAGACTTTAGAGCGGGAATCTCGATCGGAGGGCTTCTTGAAGAAGCTTGGGGGACTGCGGGCTCGACATCGGAGGGGGCATCAACGACAATGGCCGCCTGGGCATGCACGACCGAGCTCGTCTCCTCTACCCTCGCCTTCTTCGCCGACCCAAAAGTTGCAGCGCCTTTCCTCTTGTGGGCCTTGAGACCCTTGGCTAGTATTTGAGCTGCGTCTGCATCCATATCTGCAATGAAAAAAGATCAGCACAGCTTAGAAACAGAATAAGAGAAAGAGGAAGCAGCGAATGACTTGAGAAAGAAAAAATACCGATAGGGTTGAGAGGGCTCAGGCCGACATTGAATAAAAGTTGCTCCTTCAGAAGGTCGGGGAGGAGAGGAGCTGGATAAGTTTTAAGTTTATTGGAGGCTTCAAGGTCATCCTTTCCTAGGCTAGAAGCCCGACGGACGAAATCCCTTAGGGAGCCCCAAGGGGGCAACCCCAGCATCAGGGTCGAGCATCGGACGTAGAAGTACCTCTCCTTCCAGTTGTGGATAGAAGAGGGGGCACCTTTTAGCAACTCCTTTCTACTGAACTGGAGAGAGAAGTACCATCAGTCTTTTGCCGAAGGGTGACCCTTAAAGGTATAAAAGTTTCAAAACAAGGGAAGAGTTGGTCGGACTTCAGCTAAATGATAGAGAGAAAGAAATCCTATCAGAAACCTAAAGGAGTTCGATGCTACAAAAACTAGAGAAATGTTTAAAAAGCGAAAAAAGAGAAACAACAAAAGGTGGGAGTGAAAGTCGAAGCCCGACGTGAAAGGTTTTCTGATATAAACAAAAGCGGCCAGGGGGAGGGGCGCTAGCCCGGTCAGTTGGCCCGGGAAGCTCAAGCTCATACTCCGGAGGAACCCCATATTGAATTCTAATCAGCGAGAGTTCGTCTGAGGTCAAAGAGCTGGGAATGGTGTCTGGTACAAAGACTGGACGAGGTCCAACCCTAAATACAGGTTCATCTACAGTACTAGGATTTTGGGGGGCTAGAGCTGACAAACTTCTAGAACTACTAGAGGAGGAAGTGTTGGAGGACATTTTGATTCAAATAAGAACCCCAAAAAATCTCAAAAAAATTAAAAAAAATAGGAAACAAGGCGCTCATAGAGAAACCGAATAGGCGGAATGCAGAGAAGGAAAAATGGAAGAACAGCAAGAAAAAGAAAGGTTTCGAAACTAACCTAGGCTGGTCCGAGAGGTGCAGGAGGGTAGCGAAGGCGATGGAGGTCGACCTGAAGGGCACCTAAGATCGAGAGGGATGCTAGAGGAGGATGAAGCTCTTGGGGAAGAAGAGGGGACCGAAGAACAATCTCAGGCAAGATGAAAACCCCGAAAGAGGGGGATGGGTTTAAATAGACCTTAGGATCCGGCACAATGATGATTGCAGATCTCCTTTGGCCAACCTACAACCGTCGCATGTCCTACTCGTCGTGGCAGATCGCTGACGACTGATAGAATCATTATTGTGTCATACCTGGGGCAACGCTCCAGAGAAAATTCTAAAAAAATCTTTTCAGATCGTCTCGATTTGAAAAGACTCCAGCACTAGCATGCCAAACGCCAAAATATCTGGAAACAATCGAGTACAAAAATCAAAGGGGGAAACTTCAGCTGTGAAAATTTTTCTATACTTTCTTCATTCGAAACCCGAACTCAAAAGTAGGAGGACTAGTGTTGGGTATAAAATAACCCCAGCCAAAGTTCGTAAGAGGCCAACCCTCCCAGGACTCTTCCGGCTTTCGATCTTGTGCGGCGTCTTTCTGAACTCCCCCGACCATCCGAGCTTCCACAGTACCATCCGGACTCCTCCAGCAGTCGACCTTCCACAGTGTCCTCCAGATTCCTCCAATGGACGAACTCCTATCATACCCTGCAGACTTCTCTGATAATGAGCTCCTTCAGTCATCTATCAGACTGCTCCAAATGCTCTCTGGACTTCACTATCAGCTGATTTTCTACAGTGATCGACTGCTCAACGAATCTCTTCCAGACTTCCTCCTGTCACGATCGACTTTACTCCGAGCTTCTTTTGGACTTCATCAATGTCTGGGCTTCTCCAGCAGCAGGACATCTACAGTAATCAGATTTTATCCAAGTTTCTACGGTGGTCGACTGCCTTCCGAATTTCATCCGAGCTTCTACAGTAAGCGAATTTCGTTCGAACTTCTATTGCCAGTGGACTTCATCCGAGTTTCTATGATAAGTGAACTTCGTCTGAGCTTCTACAATAAGCCATCTCCATCCGAGCTTCCACGGCAACTAGTCTCCATCCGAGCTTCTACAGTAAGCAGCCTCTTTCCGGACTCCGTCCGAACTTCTACAGCAGATGGATTTCAGACGAACTTCTACAATGGATGGGCTCCAGCAGCTGGATTTCTACAGTGACCGACTGTCTCCGGTATCTTCTGTACCTCTCCAGCCATCAACCTTCAACAGCGCCAACCGAACTTCAATAGTGCCAACCAGACCCCTCCAACAGATAAATTCCCTCCGGACCCCTTCAGCGGTCGACCTTCCACAGTGTCCTCCAGACTCCTCCAGCGGACGAACTTTCACAATGCCTTCCGAACTCTTCTATCGATCAACCTTCTATAGCACCTTTCGAATTTCGCTATCGGTCGACCTTCTATCAGATTCCTCATGCAATCGGACCTCTCCAGCGGACAGTCTTCAGACAAGCTTCTACATCAGACAAATTATAGACGGACTTCTCTAGCAATCAGACTCCAACCGAATTTCTCCAATAGAAAGTTTCCATTTGGGCTTCTACAGCAGATGACTTCCGTCTGCAGCATCAATGCCTAAGGCACCCAACAACAGTTAACCCATCAGCAACCTCGAAAACATCCGAGCTTTTCTTAAATTACTGAGACAGAGAGCTATTCCGCTCCACCAGCCATCCCAACCGAACTTCAGCCGTCCGGCCCGAACTTTCCGACAAGTCGCGACAACGGACCCCACTCCACTCTCTGTAACAAACTCCACGTGGCCCCACCACTCTCCGACAATTTGCAATAACAGACACCACTACTCTCCGTAACAAACTCCACGTGATCCCGAACGGCCTACTACCAGGCAGTTACAGACATCACTGTCAATCGGTTATGCTCTCTCGTCTATAAAAGAGACCCCCCAGATACATTCTTCTCTAAGCTCTAAGCACTATCTCTAAATTCTGCTAAAATTTTACTCGAGTGCTCCATTTCTATTGAACTAGAGTACTGACTTGAGCATCGGAGGGTCTTGCCGGAGCACCCCCAACTCCAGTTTAGACTTCTCTTGCAGGTCCTGACGGCAGTCGTGATCCCCTCGACTCTAGCTTTATCCGGCATCGACGAAATTTTGTACCAACACATCTAAAAATTTTTAGAGCAAATTATGAAATAAGTACAAATATTCAATTAAAATCTTTACTCTCTACTGTTCATTGTGTCAGCTTTTAATCCTCTAGCTTAAATCCTAGATATCAACCAATTCATCAAAACTGATTACATAGACTGGCTCATAAACTTAAAAGTTATTCTTAAATCTTAAAAAATTAAGCAATGTTCTCTATCAGGATATTCTGATGTTAACAACTTATCCAACCCATAGTCAACGAGGTATACTTGATGAGTAGATGGACAATGACAATAAAGATAGGTGCTATGCATGAGCGCATGTACACTGCCAACGACATGTTGATTCGTCTACAAGTATTGTGAGGTAATCAGAGTCACACAGTGCATGTGATGCATGATGGGCAGTCAGTCTATGATCTTTATTTGATAATGATCAAGGATATTTAGGAGCTTAAAAGATGATATGATCATGCATAAAGAATTGCTTATGGATTTGATCCTGCGATCTTTGATTAGTTTATATAGATAGTTTGTGGTAAACTACCATATAAAAGACCATCATCGCACCTTATCTAAATTGATCAAAGTGTTGCTAACAAAGAAACCTTGAAAGAGTTCAGAGGTAAAAACCTGGAGAGCCTAAAGAAACAAAGACACGCCTAGAGTAGGCATGTCAAGATTGCTCAATACTGTCCTTATGATTTCTTCTTCTCCTAGTTGAGTTATAGACTCTAGTGTAGAGTTGGTGAAAATGTAGAGGGCAGAGGAAGTAACCCTTGAAATTGGCTATAGGGCAACAGTTGCTGCTGTGGCCATGGGTATCTATCCTTTGTGATCATCGTTTGGATTTAATTCTTAGAAATGGTCTCTATCATTTGCATGGTGATGCATATGCAAACTTAATTGAGCAGGTAGTAAATACCATTACATCTAAGAGATCCAGAGTTGAAAATAAAACCTAAAGTATATGTGGAACCTATGGCTAAGTCATGTTGGAGAAGACATGATTAACAAATTGGAGAAATATGAGCTTGGGCTCATTGACTGTTGAATCAAATCTAGTTTATGTATTATCTCTTTGAGAAAATATGACCAAGATACTCTTGTAGGATAAGAGAAAAAGGACCACTAAGATATTTATCCTTATTCACATTTGATGTGTGCAGCCTATGTGATGTGCTAACCAAGGAGTTGTATCTACTTTGTATATGAGATACAATCTGAAATTTTTGAAAGGTTCAAAAAATTCATATGTAAGTAGAGAAATAAATTAAAAATTTCTAAAAGTACTTCGATTGGATCAAGGATGCAATACCAATAAAAAGAATTTTTCAGTTATCTCATAAAATGGTATAGTTTTATGTTGGACTGCTCTTAGAACATCTCAGTTCAACGAGATAACAAGAGTCAAGGGACTATATGAGATATGGTTTGATTCATAATGAACATCACTGATTTATATTTTTTTTGGGACATACTTTATTTCTATAAAATTGGATTCTCTCTAAACCTGTTCCTACCACACCATATGAGATATGGCATGGTGAGAACTGAATCTTGATTATTTTGAGATTCAAAGATGTCCAGCCTGTGTTTAGCATAGTAGGAGGATATGTTAGAGGATAGGTCTATAAAGCTCATCTTAAAAGAGTTTGGGATACTACTTTCTGAAAGGATCATAATGTGATTGTGACCCATTGCTATCTTCTTGGAAAAATTGTTTAACCAAGGTAAAGCAGTGGAAGAAAAGTTAAGCTCAAAGAGAGTGTCTCTGAAGAGCAGCGAGCCTTGGGACCTTAAGAACCTATGAGCCAGTAGACGTATATTCCTCCACCTCGTACATATAGTAGCATCTCCTATCCTCTCGAAAGATACTTGGGTATGTTTAATAGAGGATGAAGAGAAAGTCATTTCTCATGGGAGATGGAGACCATAGAGATGATCCCAAAGCCTACAAAGAGGCGATGTGAGACATCGACTCCAAGAAAAAAGATGTCTAATAGCTTTCCTGAAAAGAGATCTTCTGAATATTTATGTATGGAATAGCCTATGAATTTCACTTCTTGTGATAGGAGATCACAAAGTTTATAGTAATCTTAGAGTTGGAACAGTCATTTTGATGATATGATTAAATTGTTTGATCATATATGAAGAATTATGGGTTCAAAAGGGTCAGTGGGAGTATCCAAAACTGACATCAATTAAAATATGGTTGAATATAGATTTCTGTATAAAAGACATAAAGCAGGTGTCCTAAAAATCTATAGAGATAGATGTAATTGGATGCTTGTGTTTTCACAGATAAGGTATAGAGACTGGATGCTAAAAAGATTCAGCATAAAAATCTCAGAGAGGGGTCTGCTACCCTCTTGGGCATTGATATGTGCCATATAATGTACATGAACTGATTATACTATGAATGTTACAAGTAGATATCAGTTGTATCCAGGCTAAGAGTACTGGATTGCTGTGAAAATATTCTTAAGCTCTTGAGAAGAGCTGAGGATATGTTCTTAATTTGGAGAAGGATCAAAGCTAGGAGTGGAAGGACATACCAATTCGGATTTTATATCTGATGTTGATGGTAGAATATCTATATCATCGGGTGTGTTCCTATGTCGATATCTTGGAAAGATTTTAAATAATCGATCAATGGAAGCTGAGTATACTGTAGATGTGTAGGATGTATTTTGATTCTAATATTAGTTACAGAATTATTGTCATGTCATCAGATGCCGTGACACTATACTGTAAAGACAATGGCACCATAATCCTTGCTAAAGAGCCTAGGTCTCGCCAGATGTCTAGGCACATAAAACAGCACAACATGCAACTACCTCGAGTAGAAATACATAGAGGTGCAGAGAGCAAACTTTATATGTGATGTAGTTGACCCACTGGTAAGTCACTTAGCTAGCCTAAGACTAAAGCCTGTCTTGTGAAGATGGGGCTTGGTACATGACAGATTGGCTTTAGTGCAAGTGGAAGATTGTTGGATGTATTTCTTAGAAGCCAATCTTAGCTGACACATATTATATTTCTAGGATATAATTTTATACTTATTGGATAGTTATATTACTCTTCATGTTTATGTGTCCATGAATCATCCAAGGGATTAACAAGATTATGATACATATTCTCAAAGAGTTGAGAATTTGAGACATGTGTCATTAATGGTTAATTCCTAAATTACTCCTGATCATTGGATCATCATAGGGATGATGATTGATCTGGATAGATCAGTACATGGATCGCTTCCTTCAGGTAGATAGGTCTCAAGTCTGCAATGTAGAGATACTGGAGCAAAAGTGCAGATAGTTGTTAGAGAACAACTAGCACTGAGCGTGACCAACATGAGAAGTCACATGGATGTCTGCTCACTCGTTAGTGACTTTCTCGATGCTATAGTTGTATAACTGATCTTTTGACCTGAGATGATACTACTGCTCGCAGTGAGGCTGCTGGAGTTTGATTGACATATCAACATTAGTCTCAATGAGCCCTTGTAGTGGATGTTGGTGACAGTTGGTCCACTGTAAAAGTAGGATGTACATCAAGATGGGATCTATTGATCCTAGCAGAAGGGAGTAGTCCTATGAGATTTAAGAGGCTGAGTCCTTAAGTCTATGGCCATAGCAGTATAATTGATGAAAAAGAATTTTCATAGAATCACATATGGACTCAGGCTGATTGAATCTATCATATGACCGATGTTGAGGTTTGACGATTCATCCTTGATCTGTCATCTGGTCGGGACTCACAATAGAGGGATTGTATCATGCGTTAATTACACCTAGAGGTTCATCTTTTATTCTGCTGGGTTGCCACTACATACTGCTAGGTGTCACTGGTGTATTGTGAGACTCATGAGGATTATCTTGATGATCAATGATCCTTGATGGGCTAAGTTGGAATTGTTCCAATTCATTGAAAAGAGATTCAATGATATTGTAATAGAGATCCTAGTATATCTTACTACCATACAGAATAGAACCTATAGGGTCACACACAAAAGAGGCTTTTGACTGGTTAGATGGTCGAATTACGATTATGAATCGTAACAGGATTTGATTATCAATTTGATTGATAATTGATCCAATACAAATATTGCATTATGTAACTTATTAAAGAGTTAGTGAGTTATAGAAATATTAATTAGCAATAGGATTGCTAATTAGCTCAATTTGATTGAACAATAGGGCTTACATCAAGTCTAATTTGATCAAATTTAATTTGACTCATTATGGATTTGATTTGATCAACCCTAATAGGATTATAGGATAACTCCAAAAGGATTGGATGATTAACCCCTGTTGAATTAGGATTTGGGTTTGACCCAATTCTTAATTAGACTAGGATATATGAATTTCTAATTGGACTATGAATTCTCATTTTCTTGGGTGCACCAAATTCTAATTGGATTAGGATTAAAAATTGAGTTTGACTTAAGCACTAAGAAAGAGTCCAATTGGACTAGGACTCCTCCAATTAGGAGACATCTAATCTAAATAAATTGAGCTCCAAATCAGATTTAATTTTTCATATTTTTTATTCTAATCTGATCCTAATATGATTAAGATTTATTGATATTTTATTGGATTTAAAACAGTCATTTAATCAAGAGTCCCATGATCATAAAACTCTTCCCTTCCTTGCACCAATTGAATCCCACGCCTAACTAGTTTTGTGCGCCCAAAAGTCCCACGCCCCAAACCACTTTGATGCCACCTTTTCCCTTCTTATTATCATGTAATAAGGACTCCCAAAACCCCTGGTTACCATGTAGAAAAGAGGGCATGAGATCAGGTTGTGGGCGACAAAAAATTAGGAAGAGTTTTAACTAGTTTGGACTCTTGATTTCCTAACCAAACTCTAACTCATCTTAAGCCTATAAATACCCAGCTATATGGGACAATTAAGGCATGGATTTGAATCAGGTTTGACACCCAAGAGGAGAGTTTTTGTGCATGGAAAATCAAGGGAGAGATGCCCGCAGCGTGAAGGTGTTTTGGCATGAGGTTAGTTGGTTTAATCCCTTCTTTCTTGCAACAACCAAGAGTTGGTTGTTAGGACAGCTATTCGTCTCCCTCTTGTCTATGTTTAGACATGGTTGTCCCCTCTTTCCTTTGTCCAAAAGTTGAACAAAATTCTTACATCTCTATTGTAGAGATTTGATGCATGAATTTTAGAAAGAAAAGAGAAGAAAGGTTCTTCTCATGATCTCTAGCATAGAGATCAAGATGCTCCTACATCTTCTTGTTCTCTAAGAGTGTCTTGAGAGAAAAAAAAAATTTTAATCATCAAGATGCGATCTTTGTAAGGGAGCTAGCACCCCGATGAGATCAAAAGACTTCTGATCAGATCAGAGTCTTGTGTGGATACCTGTAGAGGCCAGATGCTTGTGCGGCTAAAAAAGTCCTTCAGAAGACATCCATGATTATTTGTTTGTGTTGAAAATTGATCCATATCTAGGTATGTTTTATATTTAATTTTTTTTATTTGATTTCTGTATCTGAATCTTGTCTCACATATGATGATCCTATTTATGGTTTTAAGATTTGATCTTATCATGCTTAGATTAAATTAGATTTAATTTAAAATTTTTAAAATTCTATTATGTACTTTATTTTATAAAATTATGCATACATGAAATCATAAAACTCCAACAGTTCATACTATAGTAGGAGCTGGTTGTCTGATTCACTCAAGTCTAATCTGATTTGAGTCCAATTTGAAGCGTATGAACCCAAACTCCCAATTACCTGCAAAAAAGACTAGAGAGCATCAAATTTTTAATAAATAATATAAATTATTATAATATTTAATATTTTTAATGATCCAATTCAAGTGTTCATCATACCCCCCAACTTACTCATTGCTAGTCCGTTAGCAATGCAACAAGATATAAGTATTTATTTACCATGTGTTGTCAAGATCCTCCCATACAAAAATAGGCCTAAGATTGAAAGTCCAAAAGTTTTGAAGTATCGCTAACTAGGTGTTGCTCCTAGATTGATTTTGATGATCACAAAGCAGATTGAAGGGATACAAATAATTTTAAAATGAAAAAGTCCTTATGCTCTTCAAGGGCAAAATCATAATTTCACTAAAATCCTGATTTGATAGTACCATTTGGTAGAACAAATGATTTGAAATCTATTGGTAAAAATTTCATTATGTTTGGACTTATATTTTTGAAGTTATGAAGGTTTGAAGTGCATGAGTCGACTCATAAGTCAACTCATGGCACTGTGAGCTGATTGGCACGCAAAAATTCTCCTTGGCACGCTAGTTTTCTGGCTTGGCACGACCTGTGAGTCGACTCATGAGTCGACCCACAAGGCATGAGTCGACTCATGAGTCGACCCCTGCTAATTTGAGCCAAGAATTTCCAGAAACGCATTCTCTGGTTTTTGCAACAGAGGTCGACTCATGAGTCGACCCCTGAAGCATGAGTCGACTCATGAGTCGACCCCTGCGACGGGAATTGTCAGCAACGGCTATTTTTTTGTCCGTTTTAATTACCATTTATGCTTCCTAAAAATCCTCTAACGGCTCTTTATCTATCTAAATTGTTTTCTCTTGCTTCTAATGCTACAAAATGCTTAAAATGATGAAAGAAATTGCAAATTAAATAGCGGATCAAACGTAAAATCAAAAGAGACAGAAAGAGAAGAGAAAAAGAGGAAAAAGAGAAGAACAGAAGAGAGGATCCAAAATTTGCAAGAAAAAGTCTGAGATCAACGAAAAATCCAAAGAGAAAAAGAGAGAGGATCCACAATATACCAGAGAGATTGTGAAAGAGAAAAGCAAGATCTTTCAAGGAGAGAATTCTTCACGCTTATTATTTCAACCTTGATCTAGAGATTGTTCAAAGCTTTCAAGAGATCTTCAATCAACAATCAACCTCTTCTCAAGCATTCAAGCGTTCATCCACTTTGAAAAAATCTGAAAAAGAGGTTCTTCATTTGAGTAAAGCTTTTATTGTTATATTTGCTCATTTAAGGAGCTGTTATTGTATTAATCTGTGCTCTAAATTTTCTAACTCTTTGTGAGTTTTTGTTCTTGTGTTTGAAGGATTTTCAAAACAAGGAAAGGTTGATCCGAACCTGAAATCGGAGTGTTTTGGGTTTACTTGTACCCGAGAAATAAGTGATCTAGCTTGGGATAGCTAGTGTCGGAGTTTCCGACGTCTTGTATTCTAGCTTGGGATAGCTAGTGTCGGAGTTTCCGACGTTTTGTATTCGGGTTGAATACAAAGGATAGTGGATTAAAATTCCCAAGTGGGATCTTGGAGAGTGGATGTAGGTGCAAGGTTAGCACCGAACCACTATAAATCCTTATGTTTGTGGTGTCCTTTATCGCTTTATCTTATTTCTTTATTATATCCTTGCAATACTGCTTTAGGTAATTAATATTGATTTAAAGCCATTGTTTTGTTCTTCATAAGTTATCTGTTGGGCTTAAAATTTTTAGAAACCCAATTCATCCCCCCCCTCTTGGGTTGCATAGCTGGGCAACAAGTGGTATCAGAGCCGGTGCTCTAGCCCTTCTTTGATCTAACAATCAAAGAGCCAAAGATCTATGGCAACCCATGTTGGAACTTCTCTAGCCGAGGGACAATCAACAAACCGACCTCCACTTTTCAATGGGTCTAATTACACCTATTGGAAAGCTCGGATGAAGATTTTCATACAAGCACTCGACTATGATATGTGGAGTATCATAGTGAATGGTCCTCACACACCCACCAAGATTATAGATGGTGAGGAGTCAACCAAACCCGAGAAAGAATGGGATGAGGTTGACAAGAAATTGGCACAATTAAATGCCAAAGCCATGAATGTTCTTTATTGTGCACTAGATGCTAGTGAATTTAATCGCATTTCTACTTGTGCATCTGCTAAAGAAATATGGAATAGGTTAGAAGTCACCCATGAGGGAACAAATCAAGTAAAAGAGTCTAAAATAAACATGCTTGTACATAAATATGAATTGTTCAAAATAGAGCATGATGAGTCCATAACTGCTATGTTTACTCGTTTTACTGATATAATCAATGGTTTAAAGAGTCTTGGCAAATCTTATACTAACAGTGAACTTGTAAGGAAGATTCTCAGGTCACTGCCAAGAACTTGGGAAGCCAAGGTGACTGCCATCCAAGAAGCAAAGGACTTGAACACTCTACCTCTAGAAGAGCTTCTTGGATCCTTGATGACTCATGAACTTAGCATGAAGCAACATCAAGAGGATGAAGTCAAAAAGAAAAGAACCATTGCCCTCAAATCCACAACTTCGCCTGATTATGAAACGGATGACTCTGAAGATGAAGATCAGGATGAAGAGATGGCTCTCATCACCTAAAAATTAAGAAGTTTCTAAGAAAAAGGAAACAGGGGATGAGAAAGAAATTCACAAAAGGAGATCAAAGCAAAGAAAAGGAGAAAGATCAAACCCCTATATGCTACGAGTGCAAGAAGCCAGGACATTTCAGATCCGAATGTCCACAATTGAAGAAAGGTCCAAAGAAGTTCAAAAAGAAGGTAATGATGGCGACCTGGAGTGCGAGTGATGACTCAAGCTCCGACGAGAAAACTTCAACAGAACAAGCCAATCTGTGCCTGATGGCACATGAAAATGAGGTAACTTCTGAATCCACTAGTGAATTTACTTTTGAAGAATTGCATGAAGCATTCTATGATTCAATTGATGAATTAAAGAAACTAGGAAAGAAAAACAAAGAGCTGAAATTGGAAAATCAGTCCTTAGTGAAACAAGCTGAAAATCTTTCAATTGAAAAATTCACCTTGATTCAAGAAAATCAAAACTTAAAGGATGAAATGAACAAGCTGAAATCTATAGTAGATAAGTTCACCTTAAGTTCAAACAAGCTAAATATGATCCTTGATAATCAGAAAGCTATATATGATAAGGCTGGACTTGGTTATAAACCCCTGAAGAAACAAAAATTTCTGAAGGATATTTATGCAAATTATTCAAGCAAAAAGTCTACAAATATTACTTGTTTTAAATGTGGAAGAATAGGACATAAATCATACACATGTCTTATTAACAAATATGCAAACACAAAGAAAATATGGGTTCCAAAAGGAACCATTCTGACTAACCTGAAAGGACCCAAGAAAGCTTGGGTACCTAAGATAGAAACTTGATCTGTGCTTGCAGGTGTGTCTAGCATCCCAAGAAGGAAACAGGAAATGGTATCTTGACAGCGGATGCTCGAGACACATGACTGGTGATGAATCACAATTCATCACGCTTGATGCTAAGGATGGAGGGATGGTCACCTTTGGAGATAATGGCAAAGGAAAGATCATCGGGATAGGTAACATTGGTATCACTCCCTCCAAATACATTGAGAATGTTTTACTAGTTAAAGGTTTAAAGCATAACTTACTTAGCATTAGTCAATTCTGTGATAAAGGGTATAAAGTAAGTTTTGAATCATCTGTTTGCATTGTGACAAGTCCTATTAACGATGGCATTAAATTTATAGGACATAGGCATGGCAATGTTTATATGGTAGACTTGAATGATTTAACTAAATTAGACATGCAATGCCTAGTTTCCTTAAGTGCTAAAATAAATGAGACTAGTTGGCTGTGGCATCGTAGACTTGCACATATTAGCATGCATTCTCTTTCAAAATTAATTAAAAAGGATTTAGTTCTCGGTTTGCCAAAACTGAATTTTGAAAAGGATAGAATTTGTGATGCATGCCAATTAGGCAAACAAACTAGAGTTTCATTTAAATCCAAAAATACTATTTCAACTTCTAGACCTTTAGAGCTCTTACATATGGATTTATTTGGACCAACTAGAACCACTAGTCTAGGAGGAAAACGATATGGATTTGTAATAATTGATGATTACTCTCGTTTTACTTGAGTTTTCTTTTTAGCTCACAAAAATGAAACTTTTCAAATTTTCACTAAATTTCATCGAAAAGTCACTAATGAAAAAGGGTTTTCAATTCAAAATATTAGAAGTGATCATGGAACAGAATTTGAAAATCATGACTTTGAAAATTTTTGTGATGAAAATGGAATTGGCCATAACTTCTCTGCTCCTAGGACACCCCAACAGAATGGGGTAGTTGAAAGGAAAAATAGAACCTTAGAAGAAATGGCCCGTACCATGCTTTGTGAAAGCAACCTTCCAAGATATTTTTGGGCGGAAGCTATTAACACAGCATGTTACATTTTAAATCATGCTTTAATTAGACAATTTTTAAAGAAAACCCCCTATGAACTTTGGAAAGGAAGAAAACCAAATATTGCATATTTTCATATTTTTGGTTGCCGATATTTTGTATTAAATAATGGCAAAGAAAAACTTGGTAAATTTGATGCAAAATCAGATGAAGCAATCCTTCTAGGTTACTCCTCCACTAGTAAAGCATTTAGAGTGTTCAACAAAAGAACTTTAGTAGTTGAGGAGTCCATACATGTTGTCTTTGATGAATCTAACGATCTTCCTTCAAGAAAGAATGAGGGTGTTGATGATGCAGATCCACTAATAGAAGGTATAAAGGAGATCACTCTGAAAGATTCAGCAACTCCAGAAGACAAGGATCAAGAAGATGAACAAAATGAAAGAGGTGAAGAAATTCAAGAACAACCTCAAGGTACAAATGAATTACCCAAGGAATGGAGGTATGTTCACAGCCACCCTAAGGAGTTAATTATTGGTGACCCTATGCATGGGGTAAAAACACGTTCTTCACTTAGAGATGTACTTAATCATTGTGCTTTTGTATCTCAACTTGAACCTAAAACTTTTGAAGAGGCTGAAAATGATCATAACTGGATTAATGCTATGCAAGAGGAACTTAATCAATTTGAAAGAAATAATGTTTGGACCTTAGTATCAAGACCTAAAGATTATTCAATAATTGAAACAAAATGGGTCTTTAGAAACAAGTTAGATGAGCATGGAAATGTAATTAGAAATAAAGCAAGACTGGTTGCTAAGGGATATAATCAAGAAGAAGAAATTGATTTTGATGAAACCTTTGCACCTGTTGCTAGATTAGAAGCCATTAGACTTCTACTTGCTTATGCTTGCTTTATGAAATTCAAACTATTTTAAATGGATGTTAAAAGTGTATTTTTAAATGGATATATTTCTGAAGAAGTATATGTAGAACAACCTCCTGGATTTGAAAATCATGTTTTTCCCAATCATGTCTTTAGATTAAATAAAGCTTTATATGGTCTAAAACAAGCACCTGAGCATGGTATGAAAGGCTAAGCAAATTTCTACTAAATAATGGTTTCTCAAGAGGCAATGTAGATACAACCTTATTTATTAGAAGAAACCAAAATGATATGCTAATTATACAAATTTATGTTGATGACATAATTTTTGGGTCTACTAATGAATCCCTTTGTCAAGACTTTGCTAAGCTTATGCAGGGAGAGTTCGAGATGAGCATGATGGGAGAACTCACCTTCTTCCTCGGACTCCAAATCAAACAATCAAAAGAGGAAATCTCCATCACCCAAAGCAAGTACACCAAGGAACTACTCAAAAGATTTGGAATGGAGAACTGCAAACCAATTGGCACACCAATGAGTCCCTCAAGTAAGCTTGACAAGGATGATGAAGGTAAAAGCGTAGACTTAAAATACTACAGAGGTATAATTGGCTCATTATTGTATTTAACTGCAAGTAGGCCTGATATCATGTTTAGTGTTTGCTTATGTGCAAGATATCAATCTAATCCTAAGGAATCTCATTTGAATGCTGTTAAAAGAATCTTTAGATACTTAAATGGTACACAAACTATAGGGTTATGGTACTCTAAGGACTCACAAATTAATTTGTTAGGATATTCTGATGCTGATTTTGCTGGATGTAAATTAGATAGAAAAAGCACAAGTGGAACTTGCAAATTTCTTGGAGTAAATCTAATCTCATGGTTTAGCAAGAAACAAAATTCGATGGCACTGTCTACAGCTGAGGCCGAATACATTGCAGCCGGAAGTAGTTGTGCTCAAATCTTGTGGATTAAGCAACAACTCGAAGATTTTGGAATCAAACTTAATGAAACACCAATAAAATGTGATAATACAAGTGCCATAAATCTATCTAAAAATCCAATACAACACTCAAGATCTAAACATATTGAAATAAGACATCATTTCACAAGAGAACATGTTCAAAACAAAAATATAATTCTTGAATATGTTAGCACTGAAAATCAATTAGCCGATATCTTTACAAAGGCCCTTAGTGAGGATAGATTCTATGAAATTAGGAGAAATCTAGGAGTTCTAGATTCATTTGTCTGAAATTTCTCAATTTCCAAAGAATAGATGTCAAAAACTCTTAGAGCTCAATTTTCAACATCTATCCTGGTCCCAAAAGCTCAGATTTATCACTCTAAAAACTTATCTTTGAGCAAAATTCCTACTCCAAAAATTTCGAATTTTTCTGGAATTTATTTGCATTTTTCCTGAATTTCTGAACTTCATGAGTCGACCCCCATGAGTCGACTCAATGGCAAACTTGTAAATCCCACCAACTTCCATCGGGTTCATTGTTTTTAAACGGGAAACCCTGTTCGTGAGACGACTCATCTTCTCATCATCTTTCTTCCGAAAGCCGTCCTCTCCAACTCTTCTTGCTCCAAATCCAAGGATCAATTCTGAGGCAATTCTCCCTCCTCCTCTCCACCAAAAATCACCTCCTTGAAAAGGATTTTTCTGTGCTTTCTCGCAGTGATTGGCGCGGGTGGAACGTGCCCTAGAACTTCACCGTTCATTCAAAATTCACTTCTTTTCTCCACCAAAATTCTTCTTTACTCTTTTGTGATCCCTCCTCCTCTGAATTCAAGTCTTCTTGTCTGCTACTTTTTGGATATGGCTCCAAAGATGAAACTTCCCCAAAGAAGGAAATCAATCCGAGAGCCTGAGGAAATTGTCCGAAAGAAAAGGCATGCTCAGTCTTCCAGTGTTCCCGATCCAGTTTCAGTACCTGCTCAAGGTCCCTCTCAATCCTCCATAAGCCCCAGTGTAAATCCTCTTTCTGATAGAAAAGTAGAAACCGAGAAAAATATAGATTTTTGGTTCTTTGAGAAAGAAGGCTTTACTTTTGCTACCAAGATCAAAAATCAAGGATGGGAACTTTATTGCTCTCTTAAGGAAGTCACCTATGTTGATCTAGTCAGAGAGTTCTACCAGAACCTAAATTATGGAAACGGGTCAGTGACTTCAACTGTCAAAGGGATTGATATATGCTTGGATTCTAGGATATTGGGAGAAATACTTCAGTTGCCTAGTGAAGGATACTCATATATGGAACTCCCAATTAAAGAAGAAGGGATCAGAATTATCTTAGGAGAAGCTTTTTCAGGAAGTTTAAACAGATTGGAAGCAAAGCTACTGTCCATTGAGATGAGGGTCCTGCATCAGATTGTAACAAAACTATTCTTTCCTAGGAGTGGTAGACATGACTTACTATCTGGCAGAGATGTATGTGTCATGTTTCATATCATCACTCAGACCCCCCTAAACCTCCCTGCACTTATGATAGAGGCCATGAGAGAAACTTTGAATAGATCCAAGGCACACTTGCCTTATGGTATGGCCCTTACTAGAGTGTTTAGGAGGTTTGGAGTTAGCTGTAAGGGGGAGACACCTACCAAGCTCTCACATGTGGACACTTTCAACCAACACAGCCTGCACCGAATGGGAATTACAAAGACTGTTGGTGGTTGGATCAAGGGCTCTGAAGAAAGAGCTGAGGAGAGAGCTGAGGAAAGAGCTGAAGACAGAACTGAAGGCAGAGTAGAAGAAGAAGGTCCATCTTCTCCTATACATGATTTCAGGGCAGCATCACCGGATACCCAGTTCATTCCTGATACTGAGGCTGGCCCTTCAGAGTTTACTAGGATGCCCACACCAGTGTATCAGCCAGAGAGCAGAGCACCTCCATCAAAGTTCAGACTGGCTGACGATCAGATCGAGCATATTTCACAGCGTGTGGCTTCTTTGCTGTCTAGCCAGTGGAGTAGTACTTCTTTTACACCTGGAGCTACTTCTTCTGATCAGACCATTACTCCCCACATCTCCACTGTATTTCAGATGATTTCAGATCAGTCCGTCAGGATACAGCAGCTTAAGGATACAGTCTGGAGACTTACTGGCAGAGTTCTTGACTTGCAGGGGCAAGTCCTTGCATTGGCCCATCCCCAGCCACAGGAGTCTACTATTGAGGTCACAGACCTCACTGCAGAGGCTGGCAGGCTCAGAGGAGCACTAGAAGGTGGATATGAGCTACTGAGGAAAGAGATCCGAGGATCGAGTGAGCATGCTACCACCCAGTTCACTGCTCTACTTCAATCTATTTCCAGAGCACTGAACGTACTTGATTCTATCAGACTCATGGTATCAGCCCTAGCATCTCAGCATTCTCAGCCACCCAGTTCATCTCGTTCTCCTGCTCGTGCCAGCACCTCCACTCGTGGCAGAGGCAGACGGGGTAGAGGATGCACTTCTGATCCATCATCTCCTCACCCTATCTCTGATGACTCCGATCATTGACTTATCTTGATCTTTACTAGATCCTAGGTGTTAGTGTCTTGTTCTAGGATCTATACCTTGGGGCCATGTATTGACATTTAGCCGGTTGAATTTTATGTATTGAAACAATTATGATATTAATGGAATCATCTTTTACCTATATTTTTACCTCTTTGTAATGATCATATTTTGGTTATATATTTTCTTCTTGTTGAAATATTGTCTTCTCCTTGTTGTTGTTTGCTGTTGATAATTGCTATATTAAGGGGGAGCAAACATCTGTGAAAAACTCTAAAGAAGAAGAAATTAAAGAATATTTCAGAAAAAGAAAAGAAAGAGTTAACTATGTTTGATGATGTCAAAAAGGGAGAGAAATTAATTAAACAAAAAAAAACAAAAATTGAAATTAGACAAAAAGCAAAATCCTAAATTATGAGAAAAAGGGGGAGAAATTAAACAAAAACAAAGATTGGAGAAATTAAAACAAATATTGGAGAAATTAAAACAAATATTGAAGAAATTAAACAAATATTGGAGAAATTAAACAAAAACAAGGATTGAAAGATTAAACAAAACTTTGAGAAAATTTTGGTATCAAAATTTGGTATCAGACAGAACTTAAACAAAAAGTCATCCATCAAAAGCAAAATCATGAGTACAATGCAAATAAGTTTTTTTTTATATGCTCTGATATATTTCAAAATTCAAACTTGCTTTTGAAATTTTACTCACCTTGATACATCTTAAGAAATTTGTTTTACTCTGATACATCCTACAATTTCTTTTAACTTGCTCTGATACATGATAAAATTTAATCCGATACAGTGTGAAGGTTTCTCTGATAAATTATAACATTTGATCTGATACAGTGTGAGAAAGTTTCTCTTATATATTATAACATTTGTTCTAATACAGTGTGAAATTTTCTCTGAAATTTGTTCTGATACAGTGTGAAATTTTCTCTGAAATTTGTTCTGATACAATGTGAAATTTACTCTGACATTTGCTCTAATACAGTGTAAAATTTTCTCTGAAATTTATTCTGATACAATGAGAAATTTACTCTGACATTTGCTACATTTGCTCTAATACAGTGTGAAATTTTCTCTGATATATTATAAAATTTTCTTGCTCTGATACATTGTAAAATCTTTTCTGATATAATTATTTTTCTTACTCTGATACATAGAAAAAGTTATTTATCTTCTCTTGCTCTGATATATCTTGAACTCAAAATGATCTAATACCCTTTTCAAATCTTTAAGAAAATGGACAAACTATTTTTGCATTTATATTACATGCCAAAAGAATCATACTCTTTTCAAGCATATACACTTATAATGGATTCTTTTGAAATTAATGTATTAACATAAATATTTTTGTTCAAATATTTTGTCATCATCAAAAAGGGGGAGATTGTTGCTCCTAGATTGATTTTGATGATCACAAAGCAGATTGAAGGGATACAAATAATTTTAAAATGAAAAAGTCCTTATGCTCTTCAAGGGCAAAATCATAATTTCACTAAAATCCTGATTTGATAGTACCATTTGGTAGAACAAATGATTTGAAATCTATTGGTGAAAATTTCATTGTGTTTGGACTTATATTTTTGAAGTTATGAAGGTTTGAAGTGCATGAGTCGACTCATGAGTCAACTCATGGCACAGTGAGCTGATTGGCACGCAAAAATTCTCCTTGGCATGCTAGTTTTCTGGCTTGGCATGACCTGTGAGTCGACTCATGAGTCGACCCACAAGGCATGAGTCGACTCATGAGTCGACCCCTACTAATTTGAGCCAAGAATTTTCAGAAACGCATTCTCTGGTTTTTGCAACAGAGGTCGACTCATGAGTCGACCCCTGAAGCATGAGTCGACTCATGAGTCGACCTCTGCGACGGGAATTGTCAGCAACGGCTATTTTTTTGCCCATTTTAATTGCCATTTATGCTTCCTAAAAATCCTCTAACGGCTCTTTATCTACCTAAATTGTTTTCTCTTGCTTCTAATGCTACAAAATGCTTAAAATGATGAAAGAAATTGCAGATTAAATAGCGGATCAAACGTGAAATCAAAAGAGACAGAAAGAGAAGAGAAAAAGAGGAAAAAGAGAAGAACAGAAGAGAGGATCCGAAATTTGCAAGAAAAAGCCTGAGATCAACGAAAAATCCAAAGAGAAAAAGAGAGAGGATCCACAATATACCAGAGAGATTGTGAAAGAGAAAAGCAAGATCTTTCAAGGAGAGAATTCTTCACGCCTATTGTTTCAACCTTGATCTAAAGATTGTTCAAAGCTTTCAAGAGATCTTCAATCAACAATCAACCTCTTCTCAAGCATTCAAGCGTTCATCCACTTTGAGAAAATCTGAAAAAGGGGTTCTTCATTTGAGTAAAGCTTTTATTGTTATATTTGCTCATTTAAGGAGCTGTTATTGTATTAATCTGTGCTCTAAATTTTTTAACTCTTTGTGAGTTTTTGTTCTTGTGTTTGGAGGATTTCCAAAACAAGGAAAGGTTGATCCGAACCTGAAATCGGAGTGTTTTGGGTTTACTTGTACCCGGGAAACAAGTGATCTAGCTTGGGATAGCTAGTGTCGGAGTTTTCGACGTCTTGTATTCTAGCTTGGGATAGCTAGTGTCGGAGTTTCCGACGTTTTGTATTCAGGTTGAATACAAAGGATAGTGGATTAAAATTCCCAAGTGGGATCTTGGGGAGTGGATGTAGGTGCAAGGTTAGCACCGAACCACTATAAATCCTTGTGTTTGTGGTGTGCTTTATCGCTTTATCTTATTTCTTTATTATATCCTTGCAATACTGCTTTAGGTAATTAATATTGATTTAAAGCCATTGTTTTGTTCTTCATAAGTTATCTGTTGGGCTTAAAATTTTTAGAAACCCAATTCACCCCCCCCTCTTGGGTTGCATAGCTGGGCAACACTAGGTATTGAGTTTCAAAGATAGATTTTACAGTTAGTCTACTCAAAAACTTGCTTAGAGTACATCCAAAGATCGACAGTACTTGTGTTCATGATGACTAACTTAGCAATTGGGTGTTGGCTTGTAAAGGACAAATGTTTCTTCTCTTATTACCTTAATTTTGTATACACCCCCAAGTTAAACTCATGAACTAAGGTAGCTTTCACACTGCTTGTTTTTACTTTACTCTCTCTATTTTTTTTTTTTGTGTGGAGCATCTTGGCTTTTCCTCCACTGTTTGATGTGAACCTCACACTTGACTTAAGTACAAAGATCTGATTACTAAGCTTAGGGCAATCCACATATACTCTGTATTTTATACTTTTATTTTAGACAGATAGCTCTTTCCTTAAATTCAAGTTTTTTTAATTAGGGTGTTTATTAATTACCTACTTTAAGTGATAATCGAGTCTTCAGTTGACCTTACAATCAACACCTACTTTGCCTCATCAGTGTTCATGTACAATTGGAAGTGCTAATAGCCTTCAGATGACCTAAGTAGGCTGCTAAGAGTTTGACCAATTAGTCTATTTCTTGACTTGCTACATTCATTAGCAAATACTCCCAACTCTATTATTTCTTCCTACTCTATTTTGCTTAGGACTTTTTTTTTGACACATGGTTTATTCAATAATTTCAAAAGATTTTTCATTATTTTTTAAAAGTTTTCAAAAATTTTCACACTATCTAAGATATTTTTTAAAAATTTTTTAAAAATTTTTCAAAAGATTTTTCCTACCCCGAACTTAATTATCATTATTTCTAATGGTATAAATAAATTAAAGAAATATATTCAAACCATAAGAATGAAAGAAATGAAAAGGGATATAGGGAGAGAAATAACCTAAGAGGAGGAGCACATCTTCAATATGAAGGCTGCAAAATTTTTTATGATATTTTTTTATTTTTTAAAATTTTTTTATAAAATTTTTTATTTTATTTTATATATTGGGTTATCTCTTAACAAATACTAAGTTTAAAGTCTTCAGTCAGACTATATCAATTCTCTCACCTACCCAAGATCAAATCTTGGATTGAAAAATTATGATGGGTGAGGTGAATCAAGCAGCGCATTCACTTCTTGAACTTGAGTTTCTTCAATGGGTTTATCCAAAAAATTATCTTTTATTAATTTTAAGAAGAAATCAGATTCTACTATTTTATTTATTAATTCAACTATCGAATAGTTTTCCTCCTTCTGAGTGTACTTTGAGGTATTAAAAATATTAATTCTCATCTTTTGATCCTCAAAAAGAATATCCATGGCTCCTATTTTATAATTGATATTGGCATTGACAGTGGTCAGGAATGGACGACCTAAAATTATGGGATTCTGATTTAGCTTCTGGGATAGTTTCATATCAAGTATAAGGAAGTCTACTAAAAAATAATATTGATTTACTCTAACTAAAAAATCCTCAATCAGACCACATGGTATTTTTTACTGATCTATCAACTAATTGCAGAATGACTAATGTGAGTTTTAGTTCTTCAATCCTCAATTTTTTGTAGATCGAGATCAGAAGTAGGTTCACACTAGCTCCAAAATTTGATAGAACTCGATCAAAGGTGATGCTTCTTATAACACATGAAATCAAAGGAATACTAGGATCTCTCATTTTTTGAGGTAATGAGTTCAACATGTGTCACGCTCCCGGTCCGAGATCGTGAGCAGGAGGTCGCGGCAACCACCGCATACTTATGAAGAACTCTCTCCATAAGCATGCAAGGCATCTCATCACGATATCAATGCATCACGACAGAATAAATTCAAATAATTATTCTCTAAAATTATGCATGATTTATAAAATTATGTTTTGAAAGAAAAGTACTTTTGAAATATTATGGTACATCGATTATGCATATGTTCAGTGAAAAATTATGATATATTATGATACAAAAGTGTTTTGATACAGATCAGATTTATGCTCTCAGCCTAACTATGTTTCAGTGGGCTCCGCCAATGGGGATTATACGTTGGTACTCAATGGACCCTGCCAGTGGGGGTTGTGCGCTGGTATTTAGTGGACCTTGCTAGTGGGGGTTATGCGCTGGTATTTGTGGATCCTGCCAGTGGGGGTTGTACGCTGGTATTCAGTGAACCCCGCCAATTGGGGTTAAACGTTGGTCATAGTCGAGGCTGTTGAGTTACGAGTGTTTTGAATTGAATCAAATTTATGATTATATTATATGTGAATATTTGAAAAGATTGGATTTGTATAAAATCAGCATGAAATATATTTTTATATTTATTTGCAGTATTATTCTTAAAAATTATATAATATCTGAAATATCTCGAGAAGATGATTTATTACTTACTAGACTGTCTAGCTCATTACCTTTCTTTCTATTTTTCAGATTCAGATAATTAATTACGAACGTGGGAAGAAATATTGGGACAGAGCTTTTAGAGGCGAGATTTAGCATTGTCAATTTCATTGAACTTAGATCTATTATTTTATTTTTAATAAAATTTTATTGGATGTAAGATATTTGATTTAATTACTTGAAATAAAGTTGAATAATAATTATTTGAATTTATTCTGCTATGATGTATTCATATCGTGATGAGATACCTTGCATGCTTATGGAAAGAGTTCTTCATAAGTATGCGGCGATTGTCGTGACCTTCTACTTGCGATCTCGGGCCGGGTGCGTGATAATTAATATGGTATCAAAGCATAAGTGGATAAATTATGACACATAGAATTAGACATAGTATGAGTGTAGGTGGGTAAACATTAAAAATATTGGGACGTTAAAGTATGAGCATCATAATAAACCCATCCTAACAAATAGATAAATGAATCTAATAAGGTTTCACTACTACAAGGTTATCATGCCTCCCCGTAGAATGACAAGAACTACTCAAAGAATTGCAAGAGAGACATCACAACCACAGGATGGTAGCACTCCCCATCTGACTAGTGGCACCCCTCAAGAGGAGGGAATCGTAGATCCTAATGGGAGTACTTCGAGAGCACGTCAGGAATCAGATATGGCTCAATTAATGCAGACCCTAATCGGGATGGTACAAACATAACAACAAATACAACAGCAAATGCTTGAACAACAGCAGATACAACGAGATACACAACAATATCAGCATCTACCACCACAACATGGAGAGCAACCAGTACAACGGAACAACATTTCAGAATTTAAAAAGCTTGCTCCTCCAGCTTTCAAGGGGACTACTGAACCTTTGGAGGCTGATAACTGGATAATGGAGATGGAGAAGGCCTTCGCTGTCCGAGAGTATCTTGATGAAGAAAAGATTCGATATGCAGCTTATTTACTATAAGAAGAAGCATACAACTGGTGTCAGCGACTACAGCGCAAGTATGAACAAGATGATGAAATACTTACCTGAAAAAGATTTCGGATTGTATTCTACGATCAGTATTTTCCTCGGAATATAAGGATCCAGAAAGAGCAAGAGTTTATTTATTTGAAGCAAAAGGATATGAGTGTGACTGAATATGAAGCAAAATTTATAGAGTTAGCAAAATTTGCTCCGAGATTAGTGGATGGTGAGCAAGAACGTGTTCACAAGTTTGAGATGAGACTGAGAACTGAGATTCGAAAATAAGTGGTTCCATATGAATTGACAATTTATGCAGATGTGGTAAACAAAGCACTGATAATTGAAAGAGAAGTCAATGAAGAACGTATGGAAAGGGAAAGAAAGCAAAGAAAGAGAGCAAAATCAAATGATACACAAGGGCAGAATAATAAAAACATCAAAAGTTCAGCTAAGGGAGCAATAGATAATAAGACTCAACAGATTGATGGTGAGTAGTGCTCCAGATGTGGCAAAAATCATGTAGACAAGGATTGCCATTGGAATACAGGTGCTTGTTTCAAATGTGGTCAGATGGATCATAAAATTGCTAGCTGCCCGCTAAATACTGAAAATCAAGTTGGCCAAAGAACTTATGAAGGACAACATAAGGGTGGTGGACAGATTTCTAAAATCCAGGGAAGAGTTTATGCACTTACTCAACAGAATACACAGGCTTCCAATGCAATGGTGACAGGTAAGAAAAATTTTGAAGACAAAAATTATTTTTAGGAGGAAAGAATGTAACATCCGGCCCATTGGGCCTTAAACCCAGCCTACGGGAGTCTTCTTCTCCCGACCGGCTCCTAATCGGAGTCGGAAACCTCATCGGAGAGGAGTCAAACTCCTCTCCTCCGGTTCTATTTAAAGGGGAGACCCTTCTCCCTTCTTCCTACCAAAGAATCCTGGAGCGAAAAGGCAAAGATCGCCAGAAATCGCTTGCAGAAATCATCACCGTGCCCACCGCAATTCCTCGTCGGAGAGGTCGCCGGAGCTCGAGGTAAGCATGTGGTTCTCTTCCTCTCTTCTCTCTCTTCTTTTTCATGCCAGTGTGCATGCTCGTCGGTGATCGAAGTCGTCGGATTTTATCGTGGGAGAGATTTTGATTTTTTTTTGATTTTCGAACGTCGATGGTCGTCACCGGCCACCGATTTGGGACCCTTAGGATGGCAGTGCGCTCTCCTTTGGCTGCCAGCCATTCCCATGCCGGTCGATCGTCGGTCGGCCAACCGTATGAGGGGACCATTCGGTCCCCTGTTTCATTTTTTTTCACCCAGGGGAGGCCACGGGAAGAAGTAGAAGAAGGAAGAAAAAAAGAAAAAGAAAAGAAAAAAAGAAAAAGAAAAGAAAAAGAAAAAAAAAAAAAGAAAAGAAAAAAGAAAAGAAAAAGAAAAAAAAATAAATAATAAAATAAAAATGAGAGAGAGTTTCTCTCTCTTCTCTCTCTTCTTTCAGTCTGAACCTCTACTTTCTCTCTCTAGAATTGGACTCTCTCTACTTTCTCTCTCTAAAATTTTCTCTCTCTAGATTGTTTCTCTCTCTTGATGGATTTCTCTCTTCAAAGTTATCCTTTTAAGATTAGGTGAAAGGCTTCATTTTGATGATTTTGATCGAGTTTAGGGAAGAGTCTGATTCTAAGTGAGGTTTTGATTTGGGATTTGTTTAGATTTAATTTTGAATTAAAATTAATATAAAAATATAATTTTGGATAATAGACACCGAAGAATCTCCTAGAAGTTAGTCGATCTATTCATTCAGTGCTCTATGAAAGGTAAGTAATGAATCATCTTTTCAAAATATTTCATATTTATTCTGAAAATAAATAATTATTCTCTGAAATTATGCATGATTTATGAAATTATGTTTTGAAAGAAAAGTATTTTTGAAATATTATGGTATGTTGATTATGCATATATTCAGTGAAAAATTATGATATATTATGATACAAAAGTGTTTTGATATAGATCAGATTTATGCTCTCAGCCTAACTATGTTTCAGTGGGCCCCACCAATGGAAATTATACATTGGTACTCAGTGGATCCTGCCAGTGGAGGTTGTGTGCTGGTATTTAGTGGATCCTGCTAGTGGGGGTTGTGCGCTGGTGTTTGTGGACCCTACCAGTGGGGGTTGTGCGCTAGTATTCAATGGACCCCGCCAATGGGGGTTAAACGTTGGTCATAGTCGAGGCTGTTGAGTTATGAGTGTTTTGAATCAAATCAGATTTATAATTATATTATATGTGAATATTTGAAAAGATTGGATTTGTATAAAATTAGTATGAAATATATTTTTATGTTTATTTGCAGCATTGTTCTTGAAAATTATATAATATCTGGTATTAGAGAATAATTATTTATTTTCAGAATAAATATGAAATATTTTGAGAAGATGATTCATTACTTACCTTTCACAGAGTACTGAATGAATAGATCGACTAACTTCTAAGAGATTCTTCAATGCCTATTATCCAAAATTATATTTTTACATTAATTTTAATTCAAAATTAAATCTAAACAAATCTCAAATCAAAATCTCACTTAGAATCAGACTCTTCCCTAAACTCGATCAAAATCATCAAAATGAAGCCTTTCACTATGCTAATCTTAGAAGGATAATTTTGAAGAGAGAAATCCATCAAGAGAGAGAAACAATCTAGATAGAGAAAGTAGAGAGAGAAAGTTCAATTTTAGAGAGAGAAAGTAAGGGTTCAGACTGAAAGAAGAGAGAGAAACTCTCTCTCATTTTTATTTTGTTATTTATTTATTTATTTTTCTTTTCTTTTCTTTTCTTTTTCTTTTTCCTTTTTCCTTTTTCCTTTTTTTTTTCTTTTTCTTTTCTTTTTCCTTTTTTCTTTTCTTTTTCTTTTTTTCTTCCTTCTTCTACTTCTTCCCGTGGCCTCCCCTGGGTGAAAAAAAATGAAACAGGGGACCGAATGGTCCCCTCATACGGTTGGCCGACCGACGATCGACCGGCACGAAAATGGCTGGCAGCCGAAGGAGAGCGCACTGCCATCCCAAGGGTCCCAAACTGGTGGCCGACGACGACCACCGACGTTCGAACATCCAAAAAAATTGAAACCTCTCCCACGATAAAATTTGGTGACTCTGATCACTGACGAGCGTGCACACCGGCACGGGAAGGAAGGGAGAGAAGAGAGGAAGAGAACCACATGCTTACCTCGAGCTCCGGCGACCTCTCTGATGAGGAATTGCGACGGGCATGGTGACGGTTTCTGCGAGCGATTTCCGATGATCTTCGCCATTTTGCTCCAGGATTCTTTGGTAGGAAGAAGGGAGAAGGGTCTCCCCTTTAAACAAAATTGAAGGAGAGGAGTTTGACTCCTCTCCGATGAGGTTTCCGACTCCGATTAGGAGCCGGTCGGGAGAAGAAGACTCCCTGCAGGAGTCTTCTTCATTTTTTTTTTTTTTGTGGGCTAGGTTTAAGGCCCAATGGGCCGGATGTTACAACATGACTGCACTTACATCCTTAGATAGCATAATTCTCTCTATTATTCTTGACTCATGCTTTTGTATGCAAAATTTCTTAAAAAAATTTATGTAAGCTGGAATGTGATGAATCGCATTGAGGAGAGATAACTTAATATGAACTTATTGAAATAATTTCATTAAGTCCTTATTGCATGCTCCTTGCTTTTTGCAAGAAGAACCAACTTTTAAGGTTGAAGGAAATGGGACTTTAGGTTTATATGACTCAAGTAACTCATCTGCTCTCTTTTTTTCTTTATCTTTTTTACTCAAATTAGAACGAGCATCAGTATCAATTTCGAGTTTAGATTATTCTATATGGTTAGTTCCAGTACTAACCTTTTCTTTTATGTTCTCATTTTGGTTAGTATCAATACTAACCTTTCTCACCTGGTCTTAGTATGGGTCCTTTAGATTTCTTCAACTTTTGAGCTCAGAATTGCATTGGCATTCTTAAATTAGGGATTCTTAGGTGGAACATTGAATTGATGATTAGATCCAGGTGGTTGGTGGACAGTAGGTGGGTTGTTCTTATGATTTGCGATTGGCTAGCTTGGTAATTGACCTGGTTCTCTCCTTATGGTGGACTCAGCTATCTATTCAATTTATACTTCTAGTCTAGCGATAGACTACTATTGGATCATAATCAGTTGTTGGAGTTGATTAAATCTATCATCGACTAGATTGGTTTGTTGAGGAGGTGGGTATAATGGCTGATTGTAATAGGATGGTTGGATTGGCTGACTAGGCTGACCTCTATTATAGGCATAGTTTTGATATTGGGGTCTATTTTGAAAGTTTGACACAGGAAGAATTTGGGTCTAAGTCTGAGTCTATTGGGGTCTCCAAGAAAAATTAGGATGGTTCCTCTAACTTGGATTATATGTATTTGAAAATGGGTCATTAACAGACTTGGAGTAACCTTGGACAGCTTGAACTTGTTCTTGGATGAAAGGTGGAAACTGTACAGCCATGGGACATTCATTCAAATGGTGGGCTAGGCTGACACAGATAGAATAGATCTCTTAAAAATTAAGAGGTGGTGTGTATCACATAGGAGTTTATTAACCTAGGGCTATGACCTGATCTAACTTCTAAGCAAGAAGATTAACTTTATCTAATTTTTAAGCTGTCAGGTTTAAGTAGACCTTAGGACTAGAGTCTGCATATTTAATTTTATAGATTTCTGCTCATTTTTAGTGAGGAATCAACCTTTCATAAGAAGATAGTGAAGCATGATTGATCGAGTTCTCACTCAAAATCTCAAATAGGGCATAGGCTTCATCCTCACTCTTGCTCATGAATGCATCTCCATAAGATACATCAACCATGTGTCTATACTTGTCACCTAAACCCTCATAAAAGGCTTGAACTATTTGCTACTTAGATAAACCATGGTGTGGGCATTTTCTAAGAAGTTTCTTAAGTCTCTCTCATGACTCATGAATATATTTTTCTATAAGTTGAGCAAATCCAATGATGGCTCGCCTCATGGTGTTGGTTCAACCTATGGGATAAAATTTTTTTAAAAACTCATGCAGCATTTCAGCCCAAGTTCGGATTGGTTTCTCTATTGTGCCAAGCCAGTACTTGGTTTTGTCATTAAGTGAGAAGGGGAATAAGGTCAGTCTCAATGCATCATTAGTAAAATTTTGGATTTTGACTGTAGAGCATATTTCTAAGAACTTATCCAGATGTTTATAAGGATCTTTATTGGTGTTTTCATAAAAAAATAGGAGCATCTGGATTGTGGTCGACTTGATTTCGTAATGACTCGCTGGGATTTCATGTCAGTGGATACAAGTCGATGGTTTATAGGTGAAAGGAATAAAATATTTTTTCATCTACCTAGATGGTTCTTTTGAATTTTCAGCCATTTGGTTATTGGGTTTAATGTGTATCAGCTGTTCAATTTTAGGGTTGGGTCTAACTAGGTCAAGATGAAGTGATCTCCAGCCGTGCATGTACCAGTGCAAACCCTAATGTGTAGTTCAAATTTTTGTTGTCTTTTCTTTTTTTATTCAATCACAAGCAAGTTGGCAAACAATTAAACCTAGACACCTATGAGTTACCTAGACCTAACAATTTGATGTAGAGTGGCTTAGCCTAGATGCGATTTGGGTTTGTTCTCACTTTTTTCAACTAGCCAAGTAAGAGGTGGGGTTGTGGGAGTCCCCACGTTACTTATCTTAGACACCAGGTAAGCTAATAGAACTAATTAAATAACCACAAGTCTACTTAGGCTTAGCTTTTCTAACCTCTTATCTTAGATACCAGTTTTAGGAGTGAGCTCAAACCTACTTTGCACTTGACTTCACCACAATAATCAAACTGAACTCAATTGATCCTAGGGGTCAACATCTATTAAATTTTAATTAGGCTTGGGTTAATGCGGAATGATAGTTGGTTATTTTTGGACTAAAGAAGGGTGATAAAATCTTCACCTTATCTTGTTGTGGGTGTTGCCCTTAAGTTAATTTAGAATGAAGGTGCACAACCAAGTTCAAATAAGAGGTTCTATGCAACTAAACTAGATGCATGAAACTAATCAAACCTGAAAGCTTATATTATCTCCAGTGATCACCAAAAGTAAATCTAAGATGATGAATACTTCTAAATAATTAAGTTTCTACTCTTTCCATGAAGTTTTTATTAGGTTTAAGTTGGTGATTTTTAAGTTAATTAGAAAAATAGCAACTAATACTAAGAAAGAAAAACAGTTTAGGGTTAGGATTGATCTCACCAACTTGAAACATTTCACCCTTCTTTTTTTTTTAATTTTTTTTTGAAAGAAAGATAAAAAATTAAAAAAGTTAGTAAGCTATATTCATAAAAAAATTAAAAAAAATCAAATGGTAAAATTGATGCCTTCCCCAACAATGGTGCCAAAAACTTGATGTGCACAATGTTGCAGTTAGGACACTGTGCAATTAGTTTAATTCCAACTCCTAAAAAATTTTTGTAAATAGAAATGAGTCGGGTTGAATCTATGGAGAAGGCTATGGGTTGATGTTTTGAATTCTTTGATTTTTAAAAGAAAAAAAAAAGAAAGATTGAATGGAGTTAGCATTATCTGTAGAAGACATAAATTAAATGATGTAGAAAGATAAACTCGATACTAAGATCTACTATTTAGATCTTAACATCTCCTTGTAATAAATTTTAGAGATTTAAATCTTAATTAAAATCTAAATCCTATTGCAAGAATTTAAAAGAAACACAGTAAGAATTAAAAGTGCAAAAGAAAGTAACTGGGTACTATGATCTACTAACTAGATCCTGCTTCTACTTGCAACTAAAATAAAAACCAGCAAATTTAAAGAGAATAAAATTATTTTGGTATTATTTGGAATCTGAATTCAAGTACAAAATATTAAGGGGAACTAATAAAGAAGATAAACAAAATTAGATTAAAGAAAGTAAACTAGAAAGCTGTAACAATGGTTGGAAGTTGATTCGCACAACCTCATCGAGAAGACGGTTGGTGAACTCCTCTTCCTTCGTACTTGAAAGAGCTTGTTTGCATCCTCTTCTTCATCTTCCTTGGATCTGATTTTGAAAAAGATGGAGGCTTGATAGAAGTGATGGTGGAGGAAACAAGGCTCTCTTCAAGGTACTCCTTTTCTTGAAGCTACAACCCAAACCCTAAGCCCTTGTTGCCACCCTCTCTCTCTTTCTTTGTGCCATCCAACTCCAGATGATTTTTAGAAGAAGGCTCGGGGTCCTTTAAATAGAACAAGGACTAGGGTTTTTATGGTAATAAAGGAAAAAGAAGGAAGAGAAATTATGGGGCATTAGATGAATGTGTGCATGAAGGACTATGAGGCATTCTAGGGTTTTAGCATGTAAGAAAGAAAAGAAAGGTAGGAAGAGTGCATGAGAAATTTGAGATGGAAGGAATTGGCATGAAATAAAAGAGGGGGAAACCACGTGAAGAAAGAGGGCATGGAGATATTTTGTTGCATGCAAGAAAGAGAGGGCTAGGGGGTGAAATAAATGTGGGGCATGGTATGAGATGAAGTAGCATTTGTGATGAAGTTATGAAATAAGGAAAGAAAGAAAAAAGGGGCATGTAAAGGCATGTAAGAAAGAAGGGATGGAGTGGCTCTTCATTTGGCACATTCTTTTTTTCCTCTTCTTACTTCATGTGAAAACATCCCAAAATAAGTTGGGGCGGCACATCATATTCTAGGGTTTCATGAGAGGGGTGGGAGCTGAATAAGGACCCTTAGATCTTCATATTACTTCTCCTCCATTGATCAATAAGTTATATTCACAATGTATCTTCATGGAGAGTGATTTTTTAATCTGGACCCTTGAGATTTAAGTTGTGTTTACACTGTAATAGGAGTTGGTTGCCTAGTTCACTCAAATCTAATCTAATTTGAGTCCAATTTGAAGCGTATGAATCCAAACTCCCAACTACCTATAAAATAGACTACAGAGCATCAAATTTTTAATAAATAACATCAATTATTGTAATATTTAATACCTTTAGTAACCTAATCCAAGTGTTCATCACTCATCGTATTTGAAATATTGGCCCACTCCTTAGTTAAATCAGACCAACCGTTAATGTGAAATGGAGCCATCATTGGGATCTTTTTCGTATCTGGATTATTAAGCCGAACCCCATCTCCATCCCACAGTATTTCATGCTAATAGCGTTGTTGTGTCTTTCTTGATGCAACTGAACCACTGAATCCAACTGAGAACAATCAACACCCAAAAGGGCTTGCATAACTATAACGGTGGAACACTGCAAGACTTAATATTTTTAGGAAGATTTGAATTTAGGCATCATCCTTAATTAGTCATAATGATTTTGACTAACCTAATGGCATGGGCTAGCTCGAATCATAAGACAACCCAATTCAAAACTTAATCACCCAAGTTGGCCAAGTAAGAGTGATCATTGGGAGGGTTGTAGATGCTTGCATTAGACACCATTTGTTTATGGCCAGCCAAGCATGATCCCTGTAACACCCCGAACCATCAAGTGGTAATGTAAGGGATTAGCAATTTCATTTAGCATTCATGAAGGTAAAGATAGCACCTCAGTAATGGCACATTTGAGCATTTAAATGTGGATTAAGCAATAGCAATGAAGTATAAATTTAGTTGTTAATTAAGAAGAAAAATAATTAAGGAATGGGATCAATAGCAATGGCATTAAAGTTAAATTTTAGTGGTTATTGAGCATGAAAGGAATGATATCTTGAAGGATCCTTTAGATAATGTTGATGTGAGTGGAAATTTTGAGGTATCAATCCATGAGTTATAGCAAATTTCTAAACTCCAGGGGACTGGGTTGACTAAGTTTTATGATGGGTCGGTTCAGTCATAGGAAATAGAAAGCATATCAAAAAATACTATCAGATATAGTTGGGTCGACTAAGTTTTATATTGAGTTGACTAAGTTGGACTGAGCCGACTAAGTCTCGAGATGAGTCGGCCAAGCTACAGGAAACCGTTAAGGGGTAGCATTCAGTTGAGGTGTTTTAATTTGGGGATTTAAAAAAAGAATTTAAGAAGAATTACTCGGCAGCTATTTTGTATAAATAAAGGGGTAGAAAACCACTATATTTGCTGGTTATTTCAAGAACTTGACACCTAGCAAGTGAGTTCTCTAAATTATTCTTTTCAAAAGAGTACTCACCGGTTCCTCTCTATTTGCAACTCTACTTCCCTGGTAAGAATAGAAAAGAATGAAGAGGAAAAAGAGCTAGGGAAGACCATATTTTTGGTTAAAAAGTAAAGGAATTTCTGCTTGAAAAGAGGGAAGTGTTGATAACTCTTTTGGAGGAAGAGAAGCACGATTGGCAAGAAAAGGGAAGAGGCTTATGCTGTTAGCAGCTGGGTTTAACTATTTAAGGTAAGATTTTATTCTCTATATTAAATTGACACTAAACTTTGAAAAAGTATTATCAGATTGGATATGTGGTGTAGTAAATTATGGGTAAACCTGAATTTAAAGAATTAAGTTGCTGCTAATAATTTTAATGAAACTAGTCCAAATTATTTCAGCAAATGGGCTGAAATTAGTAGTAACAGGATTTGGGATGAATGATGAAAGTGAAAAATAGCTAAAGTTCTAGAAATTCTAAAGATTATATTGGAAATTAGTTAACCCTAAGCAGGGTAAAACAAGATGAAACCAAAGTAAGAGCTAAAAGAGCTATGAAATCAGCCTTAGAAGCGAAGTCTGTGTTCTTGTGTCCTTATACTATGTTATTCTTATATTCATCAGTATATGTCAACTTCATAGGGAAAAAAAAGGCCTAAAGAGGGGGCTTTGGGGTCAGTTAAGCACCGGAGTGTGCGATAGCTAACTTGAGGTAAGTGAACTTCCTTTAACAATGGTATTTTCATCGTGTTTTGCTATGAAAGTGTGTGATTGGCATGCATAGTATAATACTTGGCATGAAATTTATTCTGAATCGGTTTATTTGCATATGTGTATTGATGAACAAATGCTATACTATGCCGCGTGGGGAGTAATTAGTAAACCCAGCCTATGGCAATGAACCTATGGCGAGATTATAGGCCTGTGGCAATACTAAAAGCCTATGGTAGAAGAACATGCCTGTGGTGAAAAAGTCTAATGATGAGTCATGTGCTTGTGGCCAATAAGTGAGCCTATGGTGACATAATAATATACCATACCTGTGGTGATAAACCTATGGTGGCAATTATGTTTCTATGGCCAATGAGTGAGCCTGTGGTGACATAACAATATGCCTGTGGTGATGAACTTGTGATGAGACTAATTGGGAGATGTGATAGTTTAACAGTAAAATATGCCATGAGGGCTCAACGATATCATGAAGTAGTTGACAGTAACTAGCTACTTGTGTTTGAAATGATCTTTTAGTTGGCTTAATCAAGTACATGGCTAGAATTCTTGCATGGCATAATCCTTCATGTGGTATCTGTTTTAGTTATGATTGGCATACAAATGTTTTAAAAGCATATTAGTTATAAGTATCATGCAAGTACCATGAGTATCAGTTATATATATATATATATATATATATATATATGTGTGTGTGTGTGTGTGTGTGTGTGTGTGTGTGTGTGTGTGTGTGTGTGTGTGTGTGTGTTTTAACAATTGATTCCTCTATTTCCTCATTATTGTATGGACTGTGCACTCATAGGGACATTAGTCTTATTATGTTGTTTCTTTTCTTTTTTGACAGATTGAGGTATCATAGCACAGCACAGACAGCACTCATACTAGAAGAGATTGGTTACATCAGCCAGTGAGAAGTACTCATTTTGGGTTATATTTTTGGGGGTGTATTCTATGCTGGGTGTTGGTGCAAAAATCCGCCTGCGTTGGAGAAGCTGGAGTCGAGAGAGTCGCGGTCGTCGCCGGGACCTGCAAAGGAAGTCTAAACCGGAGTTGGGGGTGCTCCGACAAGACCCTCCAATGCTCAAGTCAGTTCTCTGCCTCAACAAGAATGGAGTGCTCGAACAGAAATTTTAGCAGAGTTTTGAGATAGAAATTAGAGCTTAGAGAATAACGTATCTGGGGTCTCCCTTTTATAGGCGAAGGATGCAACAGACTGATAGTGACATTTGTAACTGTCTGGCAATGGGCCGCTCGGGGTCAGGAGGAGTTTGTTATGAAGAGTAGTGGAGTGAAATCGTGGCTATCACCGTGGCCTGCCATGCGGAGCCTGTCGCGGGGAGCGGGGCAGCGTCCGTTGTCGCGACTTGCCAGAGAGTGGAGGAGTCACGTGGAACCCGTCACAGAAAGTGGAGCAAAGTCATGGCCATTACTGTGGCCAGCCAGGGAGTGGTGGAGCCGCGCGGTATCCGTCACAGGAAGTGGAGCAGAGTTGTGGCCATTACTGTGGCCTGTCAGGGAGTCCAGGCCTGTCAGCCGAAGCTCGGTTGAAGCATCTGGCGGAGAGAGGTAGCTATCCATCTGAGAGGAGCTCGGATGAAGGCTTACAGTGAAAATCCGGTGCAGGTCCCTCGTAGTAGAAATTTGAAGTAGACCGCTTGCGGTAGAAGTTCAGAGTCTGGCCTTTGTAGGAGCTCGGATGAGATCTACCTGCAATAGGAGTTCTAGGCAGAAGTCCGGCTCCCGTAGGAGTCCGAATGAAGACTACCTGCAGTCGGAGTTCAGGGAAGAAGTCTGGCTCCCGTAGGAGTCTGGATAAAGTCTTCCTGCCGTCAGAGTCAGGGATGAAGTCTGGCTCCCATAGGAGTCTGGATGAAGTCTTCCTATAGTTGGAGTCAGGGATGAAGTTCGGCTCCTGCAGTCAGAGTCGGGGATGAAGTCTGGCTCTCGTAGGAGTCTGGATGAAGTCTTCCTGTAGTTGGAGTCGGAGACGAAGTCCGGCTCCCGTAGAAGTCCGGATGAAGTCTTCCTGCAGTTGGAGTCGGGGATGAAGTCCGGCTCCCATAGGAGTCCGGATGAAGTCTTCCTGCAGTTAGAGTTGGGGATAAAGTCCGACTCCCGTAGGAGTCCGGATGAAGTCTTCCTGCGGTCAGAGTTAGGGATGAAGTTCGGCTCCCGTAGGAGTCCGGATGATGTCTTCCTGCGATTGGCGTCGGGGATGAAGTCCGGCTCCCGTAGGAGTCTGGATGAAGTCTTCCTGCAGTTGGAGTCGGGGATGAAGTCCAGCTCCTGTAGGAGTCCGGATGAAGTCTTTCTGCGGTCGAAGTCGGAGATGAAGTCTGGCTCCCGTAGGAGTCCGGATGAAATCTTCCTGCGGTCGGAGTCAGGGACGAAGTTCGGCTCCCGTAGGAGTCCGAATGAAGTCTTCCTGCGGTCGGAGTTGGGGATGAAGTCCGGCTCCCGTAGGAGTCCGGATGAAGTCTTCCTGCAGTTGGAGTCGGGGATGAAGTCCGGCTCCCGTAGGAGTCTGGATGAAGTCTTCCTGCGTTGGAGTCGGGGATGAAGTCTGGCTCCCGTAGGAGTCCGGATGAAGTCTTCCTGTGGTCGGAGTTAGGGACGAAGTCCAGCTCCCGTAGGAGTCCGGATGAAGTCTTCCTGCGGTTGGAGTTGGGGATGAAGTCCGGCTCCCGTAGGAGTCCGGATGAAGTCTTCCTGCGATTGGAGTCGGGGACGAAGTCCGGCTCCCGTAGGAGTCCGGATGAAGTCTTCCTGCGGTCGGAGTTAGGGATGAAGTCTGGCTCCCATAGGAGTCTGGATGAAGTCTTCCTGCAGTCGGAGTCAGGGATGAAGTCCGGCTCCCGTAGAAGTCTGGATGAAGTCTTCCTGCGATCGGAGTCGGAGATGAAGTCCGGCTCCCGTAGGAGTCCAGATGAAGTCTTCCTGCGATCGGAGTCGGAGACGAAGTCTGGCTCCCGTAGGAGTCCGGATGAAGTCTTCCTGCAGTTGGAGTCGGGGACGAAGTCCGGCTCCCGTAGGAGTCCGGATGAGGTCTAGAAGGTGGTTGATCATCATGGAAACTTGGGTGGGATCCATCCGTCGTGAAGAATTCGGTCGACGCTGGTGGGGATTTATTCGACGGCAGAACTTGGGAATGTCGAGGGGGCTCGGCCACCGGAGAGATGTCGCCGAAGGTCGGACATCGGTAGAATCCCTGAAGGGTCACTCCTGACACGAACTTCGGCTGGGTGAGGATTTTATACCCAACACTAGTCTCCGTACTTCCGAGTTCGAGTTTTGAATGAAAAAAGTACAGAAAAATTTTCACAGCCGAAGTTGCCCCCTCGAATCCTGTGCACGTCCGTCCTCGAAAATCCTGGCATTCAATGCACGCGTGCTGGAGTCTTTTTCCAATTAGGGCGATCTGAAGAGTCCTTTCGAAATTTCCACCGGAGTGTAGTCCTAAGCGCCGCACCATAATGGTCCCGCCAGCAGTTAGCTCTACGCCATGGTGAGTGGGACACGTGGTGGGCACTAGTTGACTTGGAGATATCCGCCACCATAACTGTGCTAGGCCCCGTTGCTTATTTAAGCCGCCTCATTCCCTCCAGGGACTTCATTTCGCTCAAGAGTCGATGCTTTTCTTCTGCCCGAGAGTTTAGCCACCCCATCGGTCCCCTTTTCGACTCTGAGCATTCTTCGCACCAATCTTCGCCATCTCCGCCGACTCCCCGCCGCCTTCAGTCTTTCGAGCCCTTTCCATGAGTTCTCCCACCGGGGCTTCTGCCCCGGAGGCCAATCTCGAGAGGATGTTATGGATCGAGAGGAGTAGGAGGGGGAAGACAGTGGCCTGTGAGTTCGGTGAGCTTGTTCCGCTCGAGAATTTTGGAGTAGTTGAACGAGGCGACACCGATCAAGGGGGTAGAGTTATCGTCATAAGCTGTGGCGGGTTTCTTGACGTCGTCGGGGTCGAGGGACCAGAGGTGGTCGGCACTGACGGTGGGGCAGTAGAACTTGTTGCGGGGATGGTGGAAGTAGTGCATGCCGATCTTGCCGAAGTACCTAGGATGGTGGTCGTCGTGGAGCACACAATGGTGGTGCATGCCTCCGGCGTCATCGCGGCCTCTGGGGTCCTTTCGGTTCTCCCCGATGTAGGTCATCGTCGCCGCTGCCATTGCCGTCGCTGCCTCTTGAATTCTATCCCTCCCTTTTCCCCCTAGGGTTGGGGTTTCGGCGATGGAGCGAAACGAGGCAGGGGGCGAGAGCCGAGGGGTTTATCACACGCACTGAAAAATACTGCTGAGAAGGACGAAACCGGAAGGAGAAGTCAAGAGCTTGAAGTGGTCCCTAACATGTTCCTTTCGAGTCTTGTAGTAATGTTCTTTTTTCCTCGGTCCTCAGGGTCTCGTAACGTACATCTTGTTAATCGAAAATGAGAAGGAGATTTTGTTACCTTGTCCGTACTTTGCGTCAAATTGCCGCCTGCCGAACTTCTTTCATTCACTATTGTTATTGTTGTATTCCCCTCCTCTTTTTCTTTTCGACTTCTTTCTCTCTTCTTCCCCCTCTTTCTCTTCTTTTTTTTTTATTTGTCGACATCGTCTGGAGGTTACTGGTCGTTGCCGCGTCGACTCGCTTTTCTTGTCATCTTTCTTCTTCAGCCTCAAGGGCTCTGTAATGTATACTTAATTAATGACATGAGAAGAGAATTTTCCGTTACCTTTTTTACTCGCATGTTGAATTGTCGTTTGTCGAGCTCCTTTCGGCTTTTGCCTTTCTCGATATCGATACCGTTCGGAGGTACCCGATTGCCATCATATCGACCCATCCTTTTGTTCATGGCCGCAGATTTGTCCGGGGCCGCTCGGGTTTGACGCCTCCTTTCAAAGTTCGAGCTCGGAGATCTAAGCTTCTCATCATCCTGAGGAAGCCGTCTTATCCTTGGCCTGCGCTGAGAGCTCTTTTGGAGACTGGGGATTTTGATGAGAACCCCCATCCTCGCTGAGATGAGGTCCTCTATATTTTTAATATAATTTATTTTCCATTTGTCGCTGATGTAGTTCGTCGCTTTTCTTTTTAACTCATTCTCTTTTTTTTCTTTTCTCGAGTGATGGTTTTTCTCATGCTCTTAGTGGGGTCACGGGAGCGTGGAGGGGTCGCTGGGAAGGTTCCTTTTTCTTTATCCGGTCTTGAATGACCAGACCTTAATTGGTGTCAGGATGAGGTTCTTCTCCTATTTCTGACGTAATCGGTTTCAGCTCAGGTTAGGATGAGGTCCTCCTCTTGTCTCTAACAGGGCTATAGGGGGTACATATGGACGTTGCGGGGTCTCTCCTCCCATCCGATCTAAGTGTAACCGGGCCTTCGACCTTGCTCATGTTAGGGCGAGGTTCTCCTCATGTTCCTAACAGGGCCATGGGGGCACATATGGGCGTTGCAAGGCCTCTCCCCCCATCCGGTCTAAGGATAACCGGGCCTACGACTTTGCTCAAGTTAGGGCGAGGTTCTCCTCCTGTCCCTAACAGGACCGTGGGGGCACATATGGGCGTTGCGGGGCCTCTCCCCCCATCCGGTCTAAGGGTAACCGGGCCTTCGACTTTGCTCAAGTTAGGGCGAGGTTCTCCTCCTATCCCTAACAGGGCTGTGGGGGCACATATGGGTGTTGCAGGGCCTCTCTCCCCATCCGGTCTAAAGATAATTGGGCCTTAGACTTTGCTTAAGTTTGAGCGAGGTTCTCCTCCTGTCCCCAACAGGGCTGTGGGGGCACATATGGGCGTTGCAGGGCCTCTCCCCCCATCCGATCTAAGGGTAACCGGACCTTCGACTTTGCTCATATTAGGGTGAGGTTCTCCTCCTGTCCCTAACATGGCTGTGGGGGCGCATATGGGCGTTGTATGGCCTCTCCCCCCATCTGTTCTATAAATAATCGGGCCTTCGACCTTGCTCATGTTAGGGCGAGGTTCTCCTCCTGTCCCTAACATGGCTGTGGGGGTGCATATGGGTGCTGTATGGCCTCTCCCCCCATCCGGTCTACAAATAACCAGACTTTCAACTTTGCCCACATTAGGGTTTGTTTTCATTGTCCGAAGGGGTCATCCCCTGTCGTTACAAGTCCATGCCAAAAAGGGAAAGATGTGCAGATCTGAAAGGAATCTTAATTTAAAGCGGGGTCGTTCGTAATACATTTACAAGTTTTCAAATCCCAGGGCTGTAGAAGGTCTGCTTCCTGTCAAGGTCCTCTAGAGACGGAGTTGATGATCCTAATTGGATGCCGATCTTCGGGCTGCTCTTCCCTCCTCAACAGCTCAGGCTGCGGCAGGGCCCTTGGTCGATCCTCTCTACCTTTAGGTCGGCATCGAATGAACCTGTTGAGCCAACCTCGTCTGATGAGCTCCTCGATCTTGTCTCGAAGCTGAATGCATTCCTCCATGTCGTGGCCGTGGTCACGATGGTAGAGGCAGAACTTATTAGGATTGCGCTTTCCAGGGTGCGTGCACATTCTTTCTGGCCTTGGGAGCTGCTCTCTGACTTCCATCAGCATCTGGGTTTTCGATGCGTTGAGGGGGGCATAGCTGCAGAATCTTCCTGGGGGAGAGCTCCACCGAACCTGGCACTCCGGGCTTCCCTGCCTGCATGCTCGGGGAGGAGTCTGGGCACGCTTGTGCCCGAGAGGAGTTCGAGAATGTGGCCGAGCTTCTCTCGGCCCTTTTTCGACTGCAGGCTTACTCGAGTCTCTCGCCTGCTGCTCTCTCGTGGTCTTCTCATCCTTCATTTTGAAGGCTTCTTCTGCTCGGGCATACCCTTCAGCCCGAGCCAACAGATCAACAAAATTCCTGGGGTACTTCTTTTTCAGAGAGAATAAAAGGTCGTTCTTCTGAAAGCCACCTTTCAGAGCGGCCATCGCGACCGATTGGTTCAAGTTTCGGACCTCCAATGCGGCAACATTGAAACGATTGACGTAAGCCCGAATGGACTCTCCCTCCCTTTGCTTGATGTTGATGAGGGACTCCGAACCCTTCCGGGGATGCCGGCTGCTAACAAAATGAGCCGCAAACTGATGGCTCATCTGATCAAAAAAAAAGATGGTACCCGACTTCAGCATCGAGTACCAGTTTCTCATCGCTCCCTTCAAGGTGGATGGGAAAGCTCGGCAAAGGATGGCGTCAGGTGCGCCATGGAGCAGCATCATTGTCCGGAAGGCCTCCAGGTGGTCAACTGGGTCTGAAGTCCCATCGTAGCTTTCAAATTGAGGGAGCTTGAAGTTTGGCAGGATCGATTCTTGCATGATCATTTGAGAGAAGGGAGGGTCAGTACAAATATCCTCACCGTAAGTGGGGGGTGCATGGCGGAGTTCCTCGATCCGTCGGTTCATCTCCCAGAGCCTTTGATCCAGGAAATCCTCTCGACTGCGGGTCTCGAGGGTCTTCTGGCAGAATGGAGGTAGAGATCTTCGAAGAGTAGAATCATGATCCGACTGAGGGCTCTCCACCCTCGGATTCATCTTTTCGAGAAAGACGGGGCGACTGGCCCAAGTGGCCCATCCTACCATCGGATTTTGGAGTTCCGACGATGCTCTCTCCAGTCGCACTGATGCCTGCAGTTGTTGTTGCTGTTGTATGGCCTGCACAGCTTCTGTGAGGCCTCTGACCTGCTGAACCAGTAGGTCAAATTGCTCCACGCCAACCGTCATTGCCGAAGGAGGAGGAGGAGCCTGAAAAATTGGAGGTGAGGCCGAAGCCTGAGATCTGGCCACGGAGGCCGTGGATCGCCGAGTGGATGCTTTGTGGGGGGGCATCAGGCGAAGATCTAGCAGAGGAAGGAGAAGAGGATATCGGAGAAGATGACCGTAGGTGGTTCCGTTGAGTGCTCCTTTAAGAACAAGGGTACTGCGAAGGTTCGCCCCCCTTCTTCTAGCGCTAATCCTATTGGTGCAAAAATCCACCTGTGTCGGAGAAGCTGGAGTCGAGGGAGTCACGGTCGCCGTCGGGACCTACAAAAGAAGTCTAAATCAGAGTTGGGGGTGCTCCGGCAAGACCCTCCAACGCTCAAGTCAGTTCTCTGCCTGAACAAGAATGGAGTGCTCGAACAAAAATTTTAGCAGAGTTTTGAGATAGAAATTAGAGCATAGAGAATAACGTATCTAGGGTCCCCCTTTTATAGGCGAAGGATGCAACAGACTGATAGCGACGTTTGTAACCGTCTGGCAGTGGACCGATCGGGGTCAGGAGGAGTTTGTTATGAAAAGTAGTGGAGTGAAATCGTGGCTATCACCGTGGCCTGCCACGCGGAGCCTGTCGCGGGGAGCGGGGTGGCGTCCATTGTCGTGACTTGCTAGAGAGTGGAGGAGTCATGCAGAACCCGTCACAGGAAGTGGAGCAAAGTCGTGGCCATTACTGTGGCCTGCCAGGGAGTGGTGGAGCCACGCGGTATCCATCGCAGCAAGTGGAGCAGAGTTGTGGCCATTACTGTGGCCTGTCAGGGAGTCCAGGCCTGTCAGCCGAAGCTCGGTTGAAGCGTCTGGCGGAGAGAGGTAGCTATCCATCTGAGAGGAGCTCGGATGAAGGCTTATAGTGAAAATGTAGCATGGGTCCCTCTAGTAGAAATTTGAAGTAGACCACTTGCAGTAGAAGTTCGGAGTCCGGCCTTTGTAGGAGCTCGGATGAGATCTACCTGCAATAGGAGTTCTGGGCGGAAGTCCGACTCTCGTAGGAGTCCAAATGAAGGCTACCTATAGTCAGAGTTCGGGGAAGAAGTTCGGCTCCCGTAGGAGTCCGGATAAAGTCTTCCTGCCGTCGGAGTCGGGGATGAAGTCCAGCTTTCGTAGGAGTCTGGATGAAGTCTTCCAGCAGTTGGAGTCGGGGATGAAGTCCGGCTCCTGCAGTCAGAGTCGGGGATGAAATCTGACTCCCGCAGGAGTCCGGATGAAGTCTTCCTACAGTTGGAGTCAGGGACGAAGTCTGACTCCCGTAGGAGTCTGGATGAAGTCTTCCTGCAGTTAGAGTCGGGGTCGAAGTCTGGCTCCCGTAGGAGTCCAGATGAAGTCTTCCAGCAGTTGGAGTCGGGGATGAAGTCCTACTCCCGTAGGAGTCCGGATGAAGTCTTCCTGCGGTCAGAGTCAGGGATGAAGTCCAACTCCCGTAGGAGTCCGGATGAGGTCTTCCGGCGGTCGAAGTTGGGGATGAAGTCCAGCTCCCGTAGGAGTCCGGATGAAGTCTTCCTGCAGTTGGAGTCAGGGATTAAGTCCGGCTCCCGTAGGAGTCCAGATGAAGTCTTCCTGCGGTCGAAGTCGGGGATGAAGTCCGGCTCCCGTAGGAGTCCGGATGAAGTTTTCCTGCGACAGAGTCAGGGACGAAGTCCGGCTCCCATAGAAGTCCGGATGAAGTCTTCCTACGGTCGGAGTCAGGGATGAAGTCTGACTCCCATAGGAGTCTGGATGAAGTCTTCCTGTGGTCGGAATCGGAGACGAAGTCCGGCTCTCGTAGGAGTCCGGATGAAGTCTTCCTGCAGTTGGAGTCAGGGATGAAGTCCAGCTCCCGTAGGAGTCTAGATGAAGTCTTCTTGTAGTTGGACTCGGGGATGAAGTCTGGCTCCCGTAGGAGTTCGGATAAAGTCTTCCTGCGGTCGAAGTCGGGGACGAAGTCCGGCTCCCGTAGTAGTCTGGAGAAGTCTTCCTGCAGTTGGAGTCGGGGATGAAGTCCGGCTTCCGTAGGAGTCTGGATGAAGTCTTCCTGCGATCGGAGTCGGGGACGAAGTCCGGCTCCCGTAGGAGTCCGGATGAAGTCTTCCTGCAGTCGGAGTCGGGGACAAAGTCTGGCTCCCGTAGTAGTCCAAATGAAGTCCTCCTGCGGTCGGAGTCGGGGATGAAGTCTGACTCCCATAGGAGTCCGGATGAAGTCTTCCTGCAGTTGGAGTCGGGGACGAAGTCCGGCTCCCATAGGAGTCCGGATGAGGTCTAGTAGGTGGTCGATCATCATGGAAACTTGGGTGGGGTCTGTCCGTCGTGAAGAATCTGATCGACGCTGGTGGGGGTTTATCCATCGGCAAAACTTGGGAATGTCGAGGGTGCTCGGCCGTCGGAGAGATGTCACCGAAGGTCGGACATCGGTAGAATCCCTGAAGGGTCACTCCTGACACGAACTTCGGCTGGGGGAGGATTTTATACCCAACACTGGGTATTGTATAAACTAGAAAATGTTAGAGATATGTATCCTATAAATCTTAATAAAAGGTTATGAAATGACAAATGAAAGCTTAGAGTTATTCTCTATTTATGTTGAGTTTGATTTGATAAATGAATCATAATTTACAGTATTGGTGGTAGTAGAATGAAAAGTTTATTAAATTAAATGTAAATAGGTTATCAGCCCAACTATAGTTAGAATTCCATTCATCCTTATTCTTAAGGGTGGGATGTAGCACGCTCGCCCGATTTTAGGGGTGGGTTGTTACATATTTGGTATCAGAGCATTTGCTACCTTTCTACTAGAAGGTCGGGCTCGACATTGTTGGAAATCCTATATCAACAGGTAGCCGCAGGGTTATGTTATCTCTTGGGATGATTTTAGAAGAAAATTTTACTAGCAGTATTATTCAGTTGCATATTTGGATCAAAAGAGGAGAGAGTTCCTTAGTTTGACCTAGAGAGACATGATAGTGGCTGAGTACAAAGCCAAGTTTGTTAAGCAATCCCATTTTGCTCTAGTCTTTGTAATGGATGAAAAGACAAAATGTTAGTTGTTTCAGGATGGGTTGCGCTTTGAAATCAAGACAAAAACAAAAATGCATAACTATGATAGTTTTGTAGAGCTATTAGGATAGAGAAAATTGAGAAGAAATTTTATGATCGTAGGCTGGAAAAGGACAAAAGAAGTGTGCAGGGTTTCTCCATGGGTGCAGGGGGAAATCAACCATTAAAGAAAGTTAAGGTTATTTGATAGACTCATCAGAAATTAAGAACATCAACAGAGTTGAACATGGGTACTTTTGTTTTTACTAGTCCAGCTGATATTTCTCTACATCAAATTCCTCAGTGTGATCGTTGTGGAAAGTTCCATCATGGGAGGTATAGAAGTGGGTCTAGGAGATATTTTTGATGTGGTTTAAAGGTCATCAAAGAAAGGACTGTCCTAGCAAGGCTTTAGCTAGGGTTTCACCACCAAAGTCAAGTGAGGTGGGAACTAGTGCCAGTAAGCAAAGTGCTATACCAGTAGGACCAATTGCTGAAGTGAGAGGGGTAACAAGAGGTGCAAGCCACTCTTAGTATAGTGTCAGGTATGATATCTGAAACTGAATGGATGATTGTATCTTAAATTTTAATGAGTCAAATTGATCCTAACCTTAGTTTGTCAAACTTATGTGTTATGTTATATTTTGTATGCCTGATCAAGTGTAATCTAGTTAATTAAGTCTATGTACATAGCAAAAGCATACTTGTTTGAGCTATTGGATTAACCTATTGATTTTGCATCATGCAAATTTTGAGGATGAAATTTAATTAAGGGGAGAGGAAATGTAACACTCTAAACTACAAGTGGTAATGTAAGGGATTGGCAATTTCATTTAGCATTCATGAAGTTAAAGATAGCACCTCAGCAATGGCACATTTGAGCATTTAAATGTGGATTCAACAATAGCAATGAAGTATAAATTTAGTTGTTAATTAAGAAGGAAAATGATTAAGGAATGGGATCAATAGCAATGGCATTAAAGTTAAATTTTGGTGGTTATTGAGCATGAAAGGAATGATATCTTGAAGGATCCTTTAGATAATGTTGATGTGAGTGGAAATTTTGAGGTATAAATCCATGAGTTATAGCAAATTTTTGAAACCCAGGAGATTGGGTCAACTAATTTTATGATGGATCAGCTCGGTCACAGGAAACAGAAAGCGTATCAAAAAATACCATATCGGATGCAGTTGGATCGACTAAGTTTGATACTGAGTTGACTTAGTTGGACTGAGCCAACCAAATCTTAGGGTGAGTTGGCTAAGCTGTGGGAAATAGTTAAGTAGTGGGATTCAGCCGAGGTATTTTAATTTAAAAATTTAAAAAGGATTTTTAAAGGGGATTACTCAGTAGCTATTTCATATAAATAAAGGGGTAGAAAATCAATATATTTGCTGGTTAGTTCATGAACTTGAGACCTAGCAAGAGAGTTCTCAAAATTACTCCTTTTCTAAAGAGTATTCATCGGTTCCTCTCTATTTGCTGCTCTGCTTTCCTGGTAAGAACAGAAAAGAATGAAGAGGGAAAAGAGCTAGGGAAGACCATATTTTTGGTTAAAAAGCAATAGAATTTCAGCTCGAAAAGAGGGAAGTGTTGATAGCTCTTTTGGAGAAGAGAAGCACGGTTGGCAAGGAAAGGGAAGAGGCATATGCTGTTAGCAGCTAGGTTTAACTATTTAAGGTAAGACTTTATTCTTTATATTAAATTGATACTAAACTTTGGAAAAGTATTATCAGATTGGATATGTGGTGTAGTAAATTATGGGTAAACTTGAATTTAATGAATTAAGTTGCTGCTAATAATTTTAATGAAACTAGTCCAAATTATTTCAGCAAATGGGCTAAAATTAGTAGTAATTGGATTTGGGATGAATGATGAAAGTGAAAAATAGCTAAAGTTTTGGAAATTCTAAAGATTATAGTAGTTAACCCTAAGCAGGGTAAAACAAGATGAAACCAAAGTAGGAGCTAAAAGAGCTATGAAATCAGCCTTAGAAGCAAAGTCTGAGTTCTTGTGTCCTTATACTATGTTAATCTTATATTCATCAGTGTATGTCAACTTCATAGTTAAAAGAAAGGCCTAAAAAGGGGGCTTTGGGGTCAATTAAGCACCGGAATATGCGGTAGCTAACTCGAGGTGAGTGAACTTTTTCTAACAGTGGCATTTTCATTGTGTTTTGCTATGAAAGTGTGTGATTGGCATGGATAGTATAATACTTTGTATGAAATTTATTCTGAATCAGTTTATTTGCATATGTATATTGATGAACAAATGCTATACTATGCGGTGGGGGGACTAATTAGTGAACATAGCCTATGGTGATAAACCAATAATGATATTAAAAGCCTATGGCAGAAGAACATACCCATATCGAAATAATCTAATAATGAGTCATGCACCTGTTGCCAATGAGTGAGCCTGCGGTGATGTTACAATATACCATACCTATGGTGATAAACCTGTGGTGGCAATTATGCGTCTATGGCCAATGAGTGAGCATGTGGTGATATAACAATATGCCTATGGTGACGAACCTATGGTGATGAACCTATGGCAAGACTAATTAGGAGATGTGATAGTTTAATAGTAAAATATGCCATGGGGGCTCGACAATATCATGAAATAGTTGATAGTAACCAGTTACTTGTGTTTGGAATGATCTTTTAGTTGGCTTGGTCTTCTACATGGCTTAATCTGGTACATGGCTAGATTTTTTGCATGGCATAATCCTTCATATGGTATCCGTTTTAGTTATGATGGGCATACAAATGTTTTAAAAGCATATATATATACACATATATATATATACACATATATAAACATATATATACATATATATATGTATATATATATGTGTGTATATATATATATATATATATATATATGTACACATACACACACACACACATATATGTATGTATGTATGTACATATATATATACATATATATGTGTTGGTGCAAAAATCCGCTTGCGCCGAAGAAGCTGGAGTTGAGGAAGTCGCGGTCACCGCCGGGACCTGCAAAGGAAGTCTAAACCGGAGGTGGGGTTGCTCCGGTAAGACCCTCCGACGTTCAAGTCAGTTTTCTACCTCAACAAGAATGGAGTGCTCGAACGGAGAATTTAACAGAGTTTTTAGATGAAAGACGAGAGCTTATGGAATAACGTATCTGGAGCCCATTTTATAGGCGGAGGGGGCGGTAGTCTGATAGCGACATCTGTAACCGTCTGGCAGCGGGCTGCCCAGGGTCAGGCGGAGTTTGTTGCAGAGAGTAGTGGGGTGGACCCGTGGCAATCATCGGGGTGTGCCGCGTGGGGCCCGCCGCGGGAAGTGGAGCGGCATCCACTGCCGTGACTCATCTGGGGGTGGTGGAATCGCACAAGATCCGCCGCAGGGAGTGGAGCAGAATCATGGCCGTTAATACAGCCTATCAGGGAGTAATGGGGTCGCGTAGGGTCCGCCGCAGGGAGTGGAGCAGAATCATGGCCGTTAATACAGCCTGTCAGGGAGTAATGGGGTCGCGTAGGGCCCACCGTAGGGAATGGAGCAGTGTTGTCCATTATCGTGGCCTGCCTGGGAGGGCAGATCCATCGGCTGAAGTTCGACAGTGGTAGGAGCTGATGACGGAGTCTGGCTCCCGTAGGAGTCCGGGCGGAGTCCTCCTTGCGGTTGGAGTCGTGGGCGGAGCCCGGCTCCCGTGGAAGTCCGGGCGGAGTCCTCTCGGAGTTGAAGTCGCGGGCGGAGCCCGGCTCCCGTAGGAGTCCGAGCGGAGTCCTCCTGCAATTGAAGTTAGGTGCGAAGTCCGGCTCCCATGGGACTCCGGACGGATCTTACCGGCGGTTGATGTTGAGGACGGAGCCCGGCTCCCGTAGGAGTCCGGGCGGAGTATACTTGCGGTTGAAGTTGTCGGCGGAGTCTGGCTCCCGTAGGAGTCCGGACGAAGTCTGTCTGCAGTCGTTGGAGTCGAGGACGAAGCCCGGCTCCCGTAGGAGTCCGGGCGGAGTCTTCCTGCAATTAAAGTCAAAGGTGAAGTCTGGCTCCCGTAGGAGTCCGGACAAGGCTTACTGGCAGTTGATGTTGAGGACGGAGCCTGACTCCCGTAGGAGTCCGGGCGTAGTATACTTGCGGTTGAAGTTGTCGGCGGAGTTCAGCTCCCGTAGGAGTCCGGACGAAGTCTGTCTGCAGCCGTTGGAGTTGAGGATGAAGCCCGGCTCCCGTAGGAGTCCGGGCGGAGTCTTCATGCAATTAAAGTCGAGGGCGAAGTCCGGCTCCCGTAGGAGTCCGGACAAGGCTTACCGGCAGTTGATGTTGGGGATGGAGCCCGGCTCCCGTAGGAGTCCAGGCGGAGTCCGGGCAGAGTCCTCCTTGCGGTTGGAGTCGTGGGCGGAGCCCGGCTCCCGTGGGAGTCCGGGCGGAGTCCGCTCAGAGTTGAAGTCGCGGGCGGGGTCCGGCTCCCGTAGGAGTCCGGACGAAGTCTGTCTGTAGCCGTTGGAGTCGAGGATGAAGCCCGGCTCCCGTAGGAGTCCGGGCGGAGTCTTCCTGCAATTAAAGTCAAAGGTGAAGTCCGGCTCCCGTAGGAGTCCGGACAAGGCTTACCGGCAGTTGATGTTGGCGATAGAGCCCGGCTCCCATAGGAGTTCGGGCGGAGTCCTCCTTGCGGTTGAAGTCGTGGGTGGGGTCCGACTCCCGTAGGAGTCCGGACGAAGTCTGTCTGCAGCTGTTGGAGTCGAGGATGAAGCCCGACTCCCATAGGAGTCCGGGCGGAGTCTTCCTGCAATTAAAGTCAAAGGCGAAGTCCGGCTCCCGTAGGAGTCCGGACAAGGCTTACCAGCAGTTGATGCTGAGGACGGAGCCCGACTCCCGTAGGAGTCCGGGCAGAGTGTACTTGCGGTTGAAGTTGTCGGCGGAGTCCGACTCCCGTAGGAGTCCGGACGAAGTCTGTTTGCAGCCGTTGGAGTCGAGGATGAAGCCCGGCTCCCGTAGAAGTCCGGGCGGAGTCTTCATGCAATTAAAGTCAAAGGCGAAGTCCGGCTCCCGTAGGAGTCCGGACAAGGCTTACCGACAGTTGATGTTGAGGATGGAGCCCGGCTCCCGTAGGAGTTCGGGCGGAGTGTACTTGCAGTTGAAGTTGTCGACGGAGTCCGGCTCCCGTAGGAGTCCGGACGAAGTCTGTCTGCAGTCGTTGGAGTCGAGGATGAAGCTCGGCTCCCATAGGAGTCCGGGCAGAGTCTTCATGTAATTAAAGTCGAGGGCGAAGTCCGGCTCCCGTAGGAGTCCGGACAAGGCTTACCGGCAGTTGATGTTGAGGACGGAGCCCGGCTCCCGTAGGAGTTCGGGTGGAGTGTACTTGCAATTGAAGTTGTCGGCAGAGTCCGGCTCCCGTAGGAGACCAGACGAAGTCTGTCTGCAGCCGTTGGAGTCGAGGACGAAGCCCGGCTCCCGTAGGAGTCCAGGCGGAGTCTTCATGCAATTAAAGTCAAAGGCGAAGTCTGGCTCCCGTAGGAGTCCGGACAAGGCTTACCGGCAGTTGATGTTGAGGATGGAGCCCGGCTCCCATAGAAGTCCGGGCGGAGTGTACTTGCAGTTGAAGTTGTCGGTGGAGTCCGGCTCCCGTAGGAGTCCGGACGAAGTCTTCCTGAAGTTAATGTTGCGATCGGAGCCCAGTTTCCATAGGAGTCCGGGCGGAGTCCTCCTGGAGCCGATTCTGCTGAGGACTTCGGCTGTGGGTATTTTATACCCAACACCAATCCCCCTACTTTCGAGTTTGAATTTCGAACGAAGGAAGTACAGAGAGATTGGCACAGCCAAAACCGTCCCCTCGAATCCTGCGCACCGCCGCCCCCAGATATTTTGGCATTAAATGTGTGCACGTCAGAGCTCTTTTTCTGGTTAAGGCGACCTGAAGAGTCTTTTCGGAACTCCCGTCGAAATGCGATCCCAAGCGTCGTGCTACGGAAATTTGCGAACAGTCAATCCTCGATAGCAGTGAGGGGGACATGCGGGACACGTGGCATGCACCAGTTGGCCTAGGGACACCTACCGCCATAACTGCGCTAAGATCCGTTGGCTATTTAAACCCCCTACTCTTCCTTCGGGGCTTCATTCTGTCGAGAGGACGGCCCCTTTCTTTCGTCTGAGAGCCTAGCTACTCAGCTACTTCCTCCGCACCGATCCTTGTCGTCTTCAGCCCCTCGATTCTTCTCTAAGGGGTTCCCACATCATGTCCTCTACCCCAGAGGCCATCCTCGAAGGGATGTCTAGGGCTTGGAGGAAGGCGAGGAGGAGAACAGTGGCTGGTGAGTTCTCCGGTCATCAAGTGGCCGCTGAGGATCCCCGTCGTTTCAAAGGGGGCTCAAGGAAGAATTCCTTCAACAACAGGGGTTTAATAATGGGGGCCGCCGGTAACGGTATTCTGCCCGAGAATTTTGGAGTAGCAAGACGGGGTGATACCGATCAAGAGGGCAGAGCTGTCATCACAAGCTGTGGCAGGATCCTTGATGCCGTCGGGGCCGAGGGACTAGAAGCGGTCGACATCGACGGTGGGGAAATAAAATTTGTTGCGGGAACGGTGGAAGTAGCACATGCCGACCTTGCTGGAGCATTTTGGACGGTGGCTGCCACGGAGCATTCGGTGATGACACATATCTCTGGTGCCACTGCTGCCCCTGGGGTGACTCCAGTTCTTCTTGAAACAGGTCTTCGCCGCCGCTGCCATTGCCCCTACCGCCCCCGGGAATCTATCCCATCCTTTTTCCCCTAAGGTTGGGACTTCGGAGGTGGAGCGAAACAAGGCGGGGCAAAAGCCGATGAGCCCGTCACACGCACTGGACAACACGGCTAGGAAGGACAGAAATGGGAAGAGAAGTTTGCAGCTTGAAGCGGCCTCCGGTGTATTCTTTCCAAACCGTGTTCGCAAGACTTGCAATGATGTATATTTTTTCCTGGCCCATCGGGTCTTGTAACGTACATCTTGTTAGTTGAAAAATGAAAAGGAGATTTTGTTACCTCGTCCGCATCTTGCATCAAATAGTTGTCTGTCGAACTTCTTTATTCTTCTTTCTTCTCTCTTCCTCCTTTTCTTTTTTCCTCCTTTTTTCTTTTTCTCTTCTCTCTCTTTTTCTTTTTTTTTTTTTTTTTTTTTTTACGGCATCCTAAGGTCATTGGTGGCCCCTTTTATTTGTATTGGATTGTCATTTGCCGAGCTCCTTTTCAATTTTTATGCCGTTCGAAGGTACCCGATTGCTATTGCACCAACCCATCTTTTCCGTCAATGGCAGCAGGCTCGCCCGGGGCCATTCGGGCTTGGGGTCCCTCTTAGGGCTCGAGTCCGGGGTCCGAGCTTCTGTCACCCTGAGTAAGTTGTCCTATTTTGCGTCGCAAGCTTCCTTGAAAGCTGGGACTCCCATCGGGAGTTCCAATCCTCGCTGTGATAGGGTTTTCTGTACCTCGGGCGCTGTTTGTTTTCCAATCATCGCTGTTGCGATCCATTGCCTTCCTTTTTCATTTGGAGTTTTTCTCCACTGAAGCCGAGGCGAAGTTCGGCTCTCGCGGGAGTCTGGACGAAGAACACTAGCTGTTGAAGTTGGTGACGAAGTCCGGCTCCCGTAGGAGTCCGGGTGGAGAATTCCTCTTGAAGTTGGAGTTGTGGGCGGAGCCCGGCTCCCGTAGGAGTCCGGGCAGAGCCTTCCTTGGCATCGTGGACAGAGCCCGGCTCCCGTAGGAGTCCGGGCGGAGTCTTCCTTGGCGTCGTGGGTGGAGCCTGGCTCCCGTAGGAGTCAGGGCGAAGTCTTTCTACTATCAAAGTAGGGTACGAAGTCCGGCTCTCGTAGGACTCCGGACGGGATTTATCAGAAATCGAAGTTGGCGACGAAGCCCGGCTCCCGTAGAGGTTCGGGCTGGGTTTACCACCGGTTGAAGTTGCTTAAGCTAGGGCAAGGTTTTCCTCCTGGGGGGCGCATATGGGCATTGCAGGGCCTCTCCCCCTATCCGGTCTAAAAGAACCGGGCCTTTGACTTTGCTCATGTCAGGACGAGGCCCTCCTCCTGTTCCTGACATGGCTGTGGAGGCACGTTAGGGCGCTGTAAGGCCTCTCCCCCCATCCGGTCTAAATGGAACCGAGCCTTCGACTTTGCTCAAGTTAGGGCGAGGTTCTCCTCCTGTCCCTAACAGGGCTGTGGGGGCACATATGGGCATTGTAGGGCCTCTCCCCCCATCCGATCTAAATGGAACCGGGCCTTCGACTTTGCTCAAGTTAGGGTGAGGTTCTCCTCCTATCCCTAACAGGGCTGTGGGGGCACATATGGGCGTTGTAGGGCCTCTCCCCCCATCTGGTCTAAATGGAACCGGGTCTTAGACTTTGCTCAAGTTAGGGCGAGGTTCTCCTCCTGTCCCTAACAGGGCTGTGGGGGCACATATGGGCGTTGTAGGGCCTCTCCCCCCATCCGATCTAAATGGAATCGGGCCTTCGACTTTGTCGGGATGACGTTTTCTTTTCGTTTCTGACATAGTTTGTGCGAATTATTCAAAGACATACAGGTATGCAACTTTCAATTAAAATAAAGTTATTGGTAGTACACCCGTAAGTTTTCCGAGTTCCACGGTCGTGGGAGGTCGGCTCCTCCGAGTTCCTTAAGATAATAAGTTCCCGGTCGAACTACTTCTTTGACTTCATACGGTCCTTCCCAGTTTGGGGCGAGTTTCCCCCGGTCCTGAGGTTGCGAGACAGCAGCTCGTCGAAGCACTAGATCTCCTACTTTAAAGGCTTTGTTCTTGACTCGGGCGTTGTAATATCGAGCAACTTTCTGTCTGTAGGCTGCCATTCGAACCTGAGCGATCTCCCATCTTTCTTCCAGCAGGTCGAGGTTGGCCCTAAGACTTTGTGAATTTTGATGTTCGTCGAATGCCACGACTCGTGTCGATGGAAGTTTAAGCTCGATTGGAATGACGGCTTCCGTACCGAAGGCTAAAGCAAAGGGGGTCTCCCCCGTAGGTAACCTCTGGGTAGTTCGATATGCCCATAGCACATGATAAAGCTCGTCCGCCCAAGTCCCCTTTGCTTTTTCAAGCCTTATCTTAATCCCCTGCAAAAGGGTTCTGTTAGTCACCTCAGCTTCGCCGTTCGCCTGAGGATGGGTTACTGATGTGAAGTTGTGGGAGATGTTTAGATCTTCACAGAATTCAGTGAATTTTGCTCCCATGAATTACCGTCCATTATCAGTGATTAGGGTTCTAGGCAGGCCGAACCTGCACACGATCGACTTCCAGACGAAATCTTGTACTTTCGCTTCTGTGATTTTTGCTAGTGGTTCGGCTTCAACCCATTTAGTGAAGTAGTCGATCGCTACAAGGAGGAACTTCCTTTGTTCAGACGCCATGGGAAAGGGGCCAAGGATATCCATCCCCCATTGTGCAAAAGACCATGGGGCACTCAAGGGTGTGAGCTCGGTGGCGGGCTGTCTCTGGATGTTGGCGTATCTCTGGCATCGATCACACTTTTTGACATATTCAATCGAATCATGATGCATCGTTGGCCAGTAATATCCTTGGCGGAGCAGCTTGTGGGATAAAGATCTAGCTCCCAGATGGTTTCCGTAAATTCCTTCGTGTACTTCCCACAAGGCGTAGTCAGCTTTCGAGGGCCGGAGATATTTTAAGAGGGGTAAAGAGTATGATCTCTTGTATAATTTCCCCTCATAAAGGAGGTATTTGGAGGCTTGATTTCGGAGCTTTCGAGCTTCTTTCGCATCCTAGGGGAGGACTCCATCTCTGAGATAGGTTATCAAGGGATCAATCCAGCTGGGTTCGTGGTCAATCTCCATCATGGGCCGCGACTCTTCTGTACTCGGATGCTTCAGAACTTCAAAGAGAATGTCTTTGGGTAACTCGGACGGAGCCAACGTTGCCAGCTTGGAGAGAAGGTCAGCTCTAGTATTCTCCAGCCTTGGAATCTGTCTAATGTTGAAGCTGCTGAAGGCGGGGGTGAGCTCCTTTACCTTCTCAAGGTATCTGGCCATACTATCCTACCGTGCTTCGTAACTCCCGCTGACTTGCCCCACCACCAGTTGAGAGTCACTGTGCACCCAGAGCTGACTTATTCCCAGCTCTCTGGCGATCCTTAGTCCTGCGATCAGAGCTTCATATTCCACTCCATTGTTTGTTGCGGGGAACTCAAAACGCAGAGCGTACTCCGCGATGACTCCCTCCGGACTGACCAAGATCAGGCCTGCACCTGTGCCCGACATGTTGGAAGATCCATCCACATAGAGGGTCCAAAAGCGATCGGAGGGATTGGCCTCTTCACTGGGGGAGTTCGGTTGAGACTTCAGGTCGTCAGCTTTGCTTTACTCAGGTTCGGCCTCCTCTGGGATGGTGCACTCTACTATGAAATCTGCCAGTATTTGGGCCTTTACTGCCGGTCTGGGTCTGTAGTTGATGTCGAATTTCGTGAGCTCGATCGCCCATTTTGCCATTCTTCCGGAGGTGTCAGCCCGGTGCAAAACTGCCCTGATCGGTTGATCGGTGAGTAGCGTCACGGTGTGCCCTTGAAAGTAGGGTCGGAGCCTCCGAGCTGCAACCAACAAGGCGTAGGTCAGTTTTTCTAATTTGGTGTACCTGGTCTCGACGTCCCTCAGTGTGCGGCTAATGTAGTAGACTGGTCGCTGGACTTTCGTTTCTTCTTTGACAAGGACGACCGCGAGGGCCATGGGAGAGACCGCTAGGTATAAAAATAGTTCCTCCCCAGGTTCGGGCTTTGCCAACAGCGGGGGTGAGCTAAGGTAGCTTCTTAACTCTTCAAATGCCTATTGGCACTCAGGGGTCCAACAGAAGTTCTTCGGCTGCTTGAGGGTTTGAAAGAAGGGCAAGCACCGTTCGACCGACCTCGCGATGAAGCGATTAAGAGCCGCTATCCTCCCTGTGAGGCACTGAACCTCTTTGATCGATTTTGGGGCGGTCATCTCCTGGATGGCACGAATTTTCTCTGGATTGGCCTCAATCCCGCACCCTGATACCATGAAGCCCAGGAACTTTCCTAAGGTTACTCCGAAAGCGCATTTAGTTGGGTTCAGCTTCATTCTATACTTTCGAAGAGCGTCAAAGGTCTCCTCGAGGTCGGCGACATGATTTCTGAAAGACTTGCTTTTTACGAGCATATCGTCCATGTAGACCTCCATGTTTCGACTGATCTACTCTTTGAAGATTTTGTTCACCAACCGTTGGTAGGTTGCGCCCGCATTCTTGAGGCCGAAGGGCATGACCCTGTAACAGTAAAGGCCGCGATTAGTGATGAAAGCTGTCTTTTCTTCATCTTCCGACGCCATTCTAATTTGATTGTAGCCGGAGAACGCATCCATAAAGGTGAGGAGCTCATGGCCTGAGGTCGCATCCACCAGTTGGTCGATTCTGGGGAGGGGGTAGCTGTCCTTTGGACAAGCCTTATTCAGCTTTTTGAAGTCTATGCACATCCTCCACTTGCCGTTTGCTTTTTTGATCAGAACAACATTGGAAATCCAATCAGGATAATTGACTTCCTTAATGAATCCGGCCTTGAGGAGCTTATCCACTTCCTCGGCTATCGCCTTCTGCCTCTCCGGGGCATGACTCCGGATTTTTTCTTTCGTCGGTCGATGCTTTGGATCGATGGCCAGATGATGCTCCATGACTTCCGTGTCAATCCCCGGCATGTCTGCTGGAACCCAAGCGAAAACGTCCACATTTCTCCATAGAAAATCAATAAGACGCGTCCGCACCTCCTCCCCCAGGTTGGAGCCAATTAGCGCCACATGCTCTGCGTTCCCATCATTCAAAGGGATTGGTACCAGATCTTCGATTGGGCCGCCCCTTTCTTCGGTGAGGTCATCGCGAGCATTTAGTCCATCGACGGGACAGGGGTCAGCCTGATCGCTTCTTTGCAAGGCGATGTTGTAACAGTGTCTGGCCAGGACTTGGTCTCCCCGGACCTCTCTGATCCCCTGGTTGGTGGGGAACTTTAACTTCAAATGGTAGGTCAAAACGATAGCTCGGAGAGCATTGAGGCCGAGTCGGCCAAGGATTGCATTGTAGGCGGATGGCACCTTCACCACCAAGAAATTCACCAGAGCCCTGGATTGCTTTGGATATTGACCCGCGGCCACAGTCAAAGCTATCATTCCTTCCATCGAAACGGTGTCACCGGTAAACCCTACCAGGGGGGAGCAAATCGGCCTCAGATGTCCGCCAAAAGCGGACATTCTTGAAAAGGCGTCGTAGAACAAGATGTCGGCCGAACTTCCGTTGTCAACAAGAATGTGACGGACATCGTAATTTGCTATATTCAAGGAAACTACGACCGCGTCGTTATGAGGAAATTGGACTCCCTGGGCGTCTTCTTCGGTAAAAGTTATGGGTTCTTCAACCTTTTGCCGCTTGGGGAATACAGCTGGTATGTTGGTTGCCTCCCGTCGGGATCCCTCCGAAATGGTGTTGACGGAATCCGATAGAGGCCGATCGTTCGGCCACTCCTTGTCGGCGACCATAGTCGGAGGTAGTTGTGCGAATGCCTCGCGAGAAGGCATCAGATGAGGAAAGGAGGAGTGGGTGCCGGATAAGATGACCGGAGGTGGATCCGTTGAGCGCTCCTTTAAGAACAAGGGTACTGCGAAGACACACCCCTTCCTCTAGCTTCAATCCTGTTGGTGCGAAAATCCACTTGCGCCGGAGAAGCTGGAGTCGAGGAAGTCGCGGTCGTCGTCGGGACCTGCAAAGGAAGTCTAAATCGGAGGTGGGGTTGCTCCGGCAAGACCCTCCGATGCTCAAGTCAGTTTTCTACCTCAACAAGAATGGAGTGCTCGAACGGAGAATTTAGCAGAGTTTTTAGATGAAAGACGAGAGCTTATGGAATAACGTATCTGGAGCCCCTTTTACAGGCGGAGGGGGCGGTAATCTGATAGCGACATCTGTAACCGTCTGGCAGTGGGCTGCCCAGGGTCAGGCGGAGTTTGTTACAGAGAGTAGTGGGGTGGACCCGTGGCAATCATCGGGGTGTGCCGCATGGGGCCCGCCGTGGGAAGTGGAGCGGCATCCGCTGCCGTGACTCATCTGGGGGTGGTGGAATCGCACAGGATCCGCCGCAGGGAGTGGAGCAGAATCATGGCCGTTAATACAGCCTGTCAGGGAGTAATGGGGTCACGTAGGGTCCGCCGCAGGGAGTGGAGCAGAATCATGGCCGTTAATACAGCCTGTCAGGGAGTAATGGGGTCGCGTAGGGCCCGCCGCAGGGAATGGAGCAGTGTTGTCCGTTATCGTGGCCTGCCTGGGAGGGCAGATCCATCGGCTGAAGTTCGGCAGTGGTAGGAGCTGATGACGGAGTCTGGCTCCCGTAGGAGTCCGGGCGGAGTCCTCCTTGCGGTTGGAGTCATGGGTGGAGCCCAGCTCCCGTGGGAGTCCGGGCAGAGTCCTCTCAGAGTTGAAGTCGCGGGCGGAGCCCGGCTCCCGTAGGAGTCCGGGCGGAGTCCTCCTACAATTGAAGTTAGGTACGAAGTCCGGCTCCCGTGGGAGTCCGGATGGATCTTACCGGCGGTTGATGTTGAGGATGGAGCCTGGCTCCCGTAGGAGTCTGGGAGGAGTATACTTGCGGTTGAAGTTGTCGGCGAGTCCGGCTCCCGTAGGAGTCTGGACGAAGTCTGTCTGCAGCCGTTGGAGTCGAGGATGAAGCCCGACTCCCGTAGGAGTCTGGGCGGAGTCTTTTTGCAATTAAAGTCAAAGGCGAAGTTTGGCTCCCGTAGGAGTCCGGACAAGGCTTACCGGTAGTTGATGTTGAGGATGGAGCCTGGCTCCCGTAGGAGTCCGGGTGGAGTATACTTGCGGTTGAAGTTGTCAGCATAGTCAGGCTCCCGTAGGAGTCCGGACGAAGTCTGTCTGCAGCCGTTGGAGTCGAGGACGAAGTCTGGCTCCCGTAGGAGTCCGGGCGGAGTCTTCATGCAATTAAAGTCGAGGGCGAAGTCCGGCTCCCGTTGGAGTCCGGACAAGGCTTACCGGCAGTTGATGTTGGGGATGGAGCCCGGCTCCCGTAGGAGTCCAGGCGGAGTCTGGGCGGAGTCCTCCTTGCGGTTGGAGTCATGGGCGGAGCCCGGCTCCCGTGGGAGTCCGGGCGGAGTCCTCTCGGAGTTGAAGTCGCGGGTGGGGTCCGGCTCCCGTAGGAGTCCGGACGAAGTCTGTCTGCAGCCGTTGGAGTCGAGGACGAAGCCCGGCTCCCGTAGGAGTCCGGGCGGAGTCTTCCTGCAATTAAAGTCAAAGGCGAAGTCTGACTCCCGTAGGAGTCCGGACAAGGCTTACCGGTAGTTGATGTTGGGGACGGAGCCCGGCTCCCGTAGGAGTTCGAGCGGAGTCCTCCTTGCAGTTGAAGTTGTGGGCGGGGTCCGGCTCCCGTAGGAGTCCGGACAAAGTCTATCTGCAGCCGTTGGAGTCGAGGACGAAGCCCGACTCCCGTAGGAGTCCGGGTGGAGTCTTCCTGCAATTAAAGTCAAAGGCGAAGTCCGGCTCCCGTAGGAGTCCGGACAAGGCTTACCGGCAGTTGATGTTGAGGACGGAGCCCGGCTCCCGTAGGAGTCCGAGCGGAGTATACTTGCGGTTGAAATTGTCGGCAGAGTCCGGCTCCTGTAGGAGTCCGGACGAAGTCTGTCTGCAGCCGTTGGAGTCGAGGATGAAGCCTGGCTCCCGTAGGAGTCCGGGTGGAGTCTTCATGCAATTAAAGTCAAAGGCGAAGTTTGGCTCCCGTAGGAGTCCGGACAAGGATTACCGGCAGTTGATTTTGAGGACGGAGCCCGGCTCTCGTAGGAGTCCGGGCGGAGTGTACTTGCGGTTGAAGTTGTCGGCGGAGTCTGGCTCCCGTAGGAGTCCGGACGAAGTCTGTCTGCAGCCATTGGAGTCGAGGACGAAGCCCGGCTCCCGTAGGAGTCCGGGTGGAGTCTTCTTGCAATTAAAGTCGAGGGTGAAGTCCGGCTCCCGTAGGAGTCCGGACAAGGCTTACCGGCAGTTGATGTTTAGGATGGAGCCCGACTCCCGTAGGAGTCCAGGTGGAGTGTACTTGTGGTTGAAGTTATCGACGGAGTCTGACTCCCGTAGGAGTCCGGACGAAGTCTGTCTGCGGCCGTTGGAGTCGAGGATGAAGCCCGACTCCCATAGGAGTCCGGGCGGAGTCTTCATGCAATTAAAGTCAAAGGCGATGTCCGGCTCCCGTAGGAGTCCGGACAAGGCTTACCGGCATTTGATGTTGAGGACGGAGCCCGGCTCCCGTAGGAGTCCGGGCGGAGTGTACTTGCGGTTGAAGTTGTCGGTGGAGTCCGGCTCCCGTAGGAGTTCGGACGAAGTCTTTCTGAAGTTAATGTTACGATCGGAGCCCGGTTCCCGTAGGAGTCCGTGCGGAGTCCTCCTGGAGCCGATTCTGCTGAGGACTTCGGCTGTGGGTATTTTATACCCAACAATATGTATACATACATATATATGTATATATATATGTACATACATACAGACATATATATATGTGTGTGTGTGTACACACACACACACATACATACATACATACATACACATATAAATGCATATATATACATACATACATATATATATACATACATACATACATATATATATACATACATACATACATATATATATATACATACATACATATATATATACATATATATATATAGATATACATATAATATATATATATATATATATATATATATATATATATATTTATATATATATATATAGACACACACACACACACTCTCACACACATACATACATATATATATATACATTAATACATACATACATACATACATATATATATATATATACATATATGTATATATGTTTTAACAAGTTATTCGTTTATTTCCCCATTGTTATATGGACTGTGCACTCACTGGAACAATAGTCTCATTGTATTGTTTCTTTTCTTTTTTTAATAGATTGAGGTATCATAGCACAGCATAGATAGCACTCATACTAGAAGAGGTTGGTTACGTCAGCCTATAAGAAGTACTCATTTTGGGTTATATTTTTGGGGGTGTATTCTATGCTGGGTATTGTATAAAACTGAAAATATTAAAGATAAGTATCCTATAAACCTTAGTAAAAGGTTATGAAATGACAAATGAAAGCTTAGAGTTATTCTCTATTTATGTTAAGTTTGATTTGATAAATGAATCATAATTTACAGTATTTGTGGTAGTAGAATGAAAAGTTTATTTAATTAAATGTGAACAGGCTATTAGCCCAGCTATAGTTCAAATTTCCTTCGCCCTTATTCTTAAGGGTAGAGTGTAGCACGCTCGCCCAATTTTAGAGTTGGGATATTATAATCTCAATTAAAAATCACGATCCAGATGTGCCTTAGACATCTATTGGTCAATAAGAATTGAATAGATCAACCAAGACTCAGGCTTGAACTACTGAGCTGAATTAAGTCTTTGAGTTGATCGACAACATATGGCTATTAATAGATCTGACCAAACATAACTATTTGGATTGGTCATGAGCATACTTGACTCAGTCCTAATCAACTTTTGATTTGATTTGATCAATCGCTCAAACTTGACCTAATTGAGCTACCCATAACCATAATTCCATGTTTTATGCAATAAAATTAGATCTTAAATTCTCAATTTTTAGATCTCTTAATTTCATATCTTAATCTCAATTAAGTGCATTATGAATATGAGTTTAGTTTAGATGTCGAAATAATTTTAAATCTAAACTATATTTTATTATATCTCATACAAATTTGCTGTCCATAGAAATGAATTGACTTATCCTGGACTTGAGTCGACTCATCTCAGTGGGTCGACTCAACTCTGAGACTGAGTCAACTCACCTGTGATGAATAGAAATCTATAAGCCTAAATTTGCACAATTGAGTTGGCTCATCAGCAAACTAAGCCGACTCACTAGGGTCTTGAGTCGGCTCAACAGGCATACCAGCCACAGATTTCAATGTTTCACATACATCTATGCATCATTAAATTTCTAATTTAGGCATGAAAATATTTTTTAAATCTAAACAACTTAAACATGCATCACAAAATAAAATATTCAAGAGTTTTTGGATCTAGAATTTTGCAGAAAAATAAGTTTTTTCTCTTTTCATTATTCTTCTTCATGTGACACCATGAGCGGTACCCCTACACGCTATAAGAGAACCCATTAATTAGAAAAGAGAAAAACTTTAATCTCTACTTTCTTTTATGATCGGATGATCATAGTAATATATTCATTCCAAATACTAGGCTACTAAGACATAAAACTAAGACTACATATCACATATGTATTTTTAGATCTACATATCTCATATGTAATTATATATCTCATATATATAATACATGCTGATTTAATCTAAAGCTCCTTTGAGATCTTCTATTAACTTTAGATCTCATCTGATAAAGATCTGATTTAGCTCTATGATCTCATCAAATCTAACTCTAATAATAGTTGAAAGATCGAATTGCACACCGAACCGATCAGAGTAAAGGGCTGTGGATTTCAAACTTTTGATCCGATCCAGAATATGAAGCTTAGATCTAAATCAAATACATAAAGTAAAATCAGCATGCATAAAATGATTGTGATAAATCATTTATCATTTTGTGTGGATAGATGAACACTGCAATCCAAAAAATATAGATCTGAAGGAGGTTTACTGTTAAGTCGTGCATGTGCTCAGCCTCTACAGGTATCCTTCGGGATCAACCTTGGATCATCCTTTTTGATAATCTTTCTTGATCCTAGATCAACTCTTGATCTTCTTCCCTTGATCTCAACCATTGAGGCTTTTCTAGCACAAGAGGAACTTGCCTAACAACCATAGGTATGTGGAAATATAAACACCCAACCCTTTGGGTGTTGGATAGAGTGGAGAGGGAGAGTAGCATTAAGACAAGAAGAGGGTATATAAAAATCACATTTTCATCTAACTCTTGAACCTAAGAAGAAGGCTCTTAAATAGAACCCATTCATAAGTTCAAATTTAAATCCAATCAGGGTTTAAAAGGATGAATATTATCATATAATAACTCTTCCTTTCATTCTTATTTTTTTTTCAAGATAAACCAGCCCAAATGGAATGTGATCACCCTAAAGAAGGAAGGAAAGTGGGTGCCAATACTTGGCATGCACTTGTCCTTATCGTAGTAAGAGAGAGAGGGGGCGTGTGCCCTCTCTACCTCCTCATGCTGAAATCAGAGAGGGGTGTGTGCCCTATCCTTTGAGATCTTCTATTAACTTTAGATCTCATCTGATAAAGATCTGATTTAGCTCTATGATCTCATCAAATCTAACTCTAATAATAGTTGAAAGATCGAATTGCACACCGAACCGATCAGAGTAAAGGGCAGTGGATTTCAAACTTTTGATCCGATCCAGAATATGAAGCTTAGATCTAAATCAAATACATAAAGTAAAATTAGCATGCATAAAAAGATTGTGATAAATCATTTATCATCTTGTGTGGATAGATGAACACTACAATCCAAAAAATATAGATCTGAAGGAGGTTTACTGTTAAGTCGTGCATGTGCTCAGCCTCTACAGGTATCCTTCGGGATCAACCTTAGATCATCCTTTTTGATAACCTTTCTTGATCCTAGATCAACTCTTGATCTTCTTCCCTTGATCTCAACCGTTGAGGCTTTTCTAGCACAAGAGGAACTTGCCTAACAACCTTAGGTATGTGGAAATATAAACACCCAACCCTTTGGGTGTTGGATAGAGTGGAGAGGGAGAGTAGCATTAAGACAAGAAGAGGGTATATAAAAATCACATTTTCATCTAACTCTTGAACCTAAGAAGAAGGCTCTTAAATAGAACCCATTCATAAGTTCAAATTTAAATCCAATCAGGGTTTAAAAGGATGAATATTATCATATAATAACTCTTCCTTTCATTCTTATTTTTTTTTCAAGATAAACCAGCCCAAATGGAATGTGATCACCCTAAAGAAGGAAGGAAAAGTGGGTGCCAATACTTGGCATGCATTTGTCCTTATCCTAGCAAGAGAGAGAGGGGGCGTGTGCCCTCTCTACCTCCTCATGCTGAAATCAGAGAGGGGTGTGTGCCCCTCTCATTCCTCTATACAATTTTATGTGGCGAGCACATAAGGATATTCCAAGGGAGAAAGGAGGCGTGTTCTCCACAAATCCTTTTCCAAAAATTCTGTGCCAAGTAAGGATAGGTTTAGAGAGAAAAATAAAAAATAAACCAACTAATTAGCTCAACCCAATCTCATTGAGGTGCCCAATGTGGTGCCCCCTAAATCCAAAAGGATTAGGCTATTGACTTAACTTAAATCTTATCAAATAAGAAACCAATTTCAGCAAAGAATTTGGGTTTAACCATATGCTAGCATGGTACACCTAAACTCAATAGGATTTGATCAAATTCTAATCTAATTGAAACTTCACAAGCCCAATTGGATCAATCCTAGATTAAATCTATTATTGTGTGACTCTATAGGTTTAATTTTATCTGATAGTGAGATATATCATGATCTCCATCATAGTATCATTGAAACTTCTTTCAATGGGTTAGAATGATTCTAACTCACATCCATCTAGGATCATCGATCCAATATGATCCTAGTGAGCTCTTACAATCTATCAGTGAATCTAGCAATGTGAAGTGGCAAGCCAGCAGAATTGAAGAGATGAACTTCTAGGTGCAGTTACCATATGATTTGATTCTTCTATCATTAGTCCTAACAAAATAGAGGTCAAGGATAACTCATCAAACCTTATCCCTATCATATGTTTGAATCAATCAATTCGAATCTGATGTGAAACTTTATAGAAATGCCTTTCCATCATTCACACTGCCATGGCCTGTTAGATGTGTGTCCTAGAAGCCAAGCTTTATAACCAATCATATCATTTACGTCCATGATTTATCTTAAAAATTAACAAAGATGATTTTGTATATTTTCAAGGTGTTGAGAATTTGAGACATACATTATTAGTGGCTAATTTCTAAATGCTCCCGATCGAAGGATCATCACGGAGGATAGTGATCAATCCATTCAAAATTGATGCATGGATCACCTTTCTTTAGGGCAGATGAGTCTCAAGTCTGTAGTGTAGAGACATTGGAGTGAGAGTGTAGGTGGTTGTTAGAGAATAACTTGCACTGAACGTGACCAACATCAGAAATCACTTGGATATCTACTCACTCATCAGTAATTTTCTTGATGCTGCAGTGATATGACTGGTCCTTTGACCTACGGTGTGTTGGCTATTCACAGCAAGGCTACTTAATTTGACTGCAATTCCCTTGGTCCTTAGCCACTCGAGTCTTTGCTGTGTATGTTGGCTATTGTAGATTCAGGTTCACTATTTGGAGTAGGATGCACCTAGATAGAATCTAGCAACTTTGATAGAAAAAGAAAAGTCCTATACGATTCGCAAGACTGGGTTCAAAAAATCTCTCACCAGAGTAAGAGTGAATACTGAAAAAAAATTTTCACGAGATTCATAAATGAACTCGAGTCATGCCAATATTGCATATGACTGACGGTGGGATTTGATGAGTTATCCATGGCCTCCATCTCATCGGGACTCACGTTAGAGGGACTGTATCACATGATAACTGCATCTAGAGGTTCATCTTTTCTGTTATACTAGATTGCCACTACATACTGCTAGGCATTACTGATAGATTGTGAGAACTCACTAGGATTATTTTTGGATCAACGATCTTTATTGAGGTGAGTTAGAATCGTTCTAGCTCATCAAAAAAAATTTCGATGATATTGTGATGGAGATCATGGTATATCTCGCTATTAGATAGAATAGAATCTAAGGGTTCACACACAAAAAGAGTATGACTTGATCAATAGCTTAGATCATATTTGAATTATTAATTAGATTAATAGTTTAAATTTTAAAAACTACTAATTTGTAATCATTACAGTTTTGGCAGCTGCTAATTGTTAGCGTAGAGAATTAATTATAAATATTATAATTTTATTGAAGCTGATTAAATTATAAATTAAATTTTAATTAATTTAAATTTAATTTAATTTAATTAGATTTAATTTAATTTAATATTAATTAAGTTCAATTATCCAATCAGATTTGAATTTCAAGCTTGATTGGATCAGGCTTGACAGCCTTTCGAATTTGACTTGATTCGAACTCGATTTGAACCCGATTGAGACTCCATCTGAACTAGATAAATCATGACACAGAGAGCCCAAGTTTTATAAGACTTTCTCTCCAGATTTTATGCCAAGAAGGGGAAGGCATGCATTGAGATGTGCCCCTTTATTTTCTTGCACATGTGAAGAGTAGAGGGGCGCCAATGTTGGCACCCCATCCTTCTGGGTCTTTCTCTCTTTAAGATAACTATCCAAATATGATTTGAATAGATGCCTTATCAAGAAGACTTTCTAATCAGACTAGATTGGGGTGTGGAATAATTTTTGTGTGACAAAAAATTTAAGAAAGAAGGGTGGCATATGCTATTTGTGAAGAGGTTTCCTTTCTTGCCGCATAACATCATCTCTACGCCCTTCTATCCATTGATTTGGATTTGAACGCCTAAGATCAAATGAGATTTGATCTTTTAGGGTGCTAAGAAAAGGTTATATGTGAGATAAGAAAGTGTGTGCGACAAAAATTAAAAGGAGGGTGTGAGTTTTGGCATGAAGAAGTTGAAGGCTTCTTTAGGACAAAAATAATCTCAACGCCTCCTAATCCTTTCTTTCTTTCCCTTTGTCCCAATGCCCAGATCTAATAGAGATAAGATCTAAGAGAGAAAAAGAGAGAGAAGAAGAGAAGAAGAAAAGTACTTCTTCCTTTCTTAGTGATCTAGTTTAGATTCTATCGGATCTGTGTGAAAGAGTTTGCACAGCGATCTGCTTCTTCGAGATCTAGAAGAAGAGATGTAGAACCAAGACTAAGGAGCAAGATCTGCAAGGTGTGAGAGACTCAAAAAATTAATAGGAGCCTTTTTTTTGTTTTTAAAGTTCTTAAAATAAATTATTACAAGTATAATCATCTAATTAAATCTTTACTCTCTATGGTCAATTCTGTCAGCTTCCAACACTCTAGCTCGAATCCTAAATATCAACCACTTAACCGAAATTAACTATATACTCTAGCTCAAAAATCTAAGAATAGTTCTTAGCTTTTAGAAATTAAGTCATATTCTTGACCTGGTTAATCCAATATCATCAGCTTGTCCAATTCATGGTCAACGAGCTATACTTGACAAATGGTTGGACATTGATAATTAGGTTAGGTGCTATAAATTAGACTCCATAGTTGATGAAATCTAATATATGCATAAAGATATGTAGACTGCCAATGACATGTTGATTTATTTACAATAGTTATGAGATGATCAAAGTCGCACAGTGCATGAGATACGTGATGGACAGTTTGTCCATGATCAATAATCAAAGAGATTGAAGAGCTTGAAAAGCTCAACATGACCATGCATAAGAAATTACTAATAGATTTAATCCTGTAATCTTTGATTCATATGGATAGTTTATAAAATTATTATATGAATAAATATTATTGCACCTTAATTGAATTGGTTAATATGCTGGTAACTAAGGGACCTTGAAAAGTTCAGAGGTACATACCTAGAGAACCTAAAGAAATATTGACACATTTTTAGAAGGTATGTCAAATTGCTTAAAATTGATCTTACAGTTTTTTTTCTTTTTTATTAGACTCTAGTACATATTACGTATTTTAATATAAGGTCTGAGGAAAGAAGAGGACTGAGGTAAGGTGAAGTGACTTTTTTGAATCGGCAATGGTGTAAAAGTTGTACTGAGGTCGTGGGCACCTAACCTCGGTGATTACTGTTTGGATTTAGTTTATTATCATTTGCATGGTAATGCATTTGTAAAAATTATTTGAGCAAATAGTGAATGTCATTGGGTACCAAATAACCTAAAGTATACAGATGGTTGTTTTGGCTAGGTCATGTATGAGAAGAAATAATTTGCCGACTGGAGAAGATGGGCCTTTGGGTGTTGGGAATAGTGTCCCAAAGCCAATCGTCAGCCTATTGACGGTTGTGCTCCTTTTGTATTAGTACATGAATTATAAATAAATAAAAGTTATTTTGGTATTTTTTCATCACAAATGTTTCATCTTCTAATGAACTCCTGTGTTGTGGTGAAGTCCTTAGGACTATTTAGACTCGACAAAGGAGGATTTATCGTTTAGTCCTTAAACATGTTCGCGACCAAATGATACGTTGTTACCAAAGACGACAATATTTATCGAGCATAGGTCGTTGTGTGCCATATGGGTTGGTTGTCCTCATAACCAAAGAGTGTGGAGACACTGGTATGGCATACAGGTGAGATGTAATGGTACATCTGCACTGAACGTGACCAACTCCGGAGCTATTTCTGCTGTCAAGATTTGCTCCGATGGGATATGGGTATAAATGTCCCTCTGACCTGAGACCGCCACGGTGACTTGCAAGCAACTCACTGCACTTAGGCACTGGACTACCTGAATTTCTAATTCAGTGACGGAAGGTTGCTGGGTGTAGTCAAGTACTTGACTTGTCGGTGCGTGTGTCAAGATGGGATTGACCACTCCAGTTTAGGAGCTGTGTACAGTCGTGTTTCAATTTAGCAAAACCTTGGCCAGGGTAGTCCTAGTGAGGAGTCACAGGACTAATTGAGTTGAGCACGATTCGGATGATATCATCAGGGTTGACAGTTTAACCCTGAGTCATCCTAAACACAGGGGTCAAAAGGGATGAATTATACGGTAACCATATTCACGTAGGTTCTGAATGTTGCGATTGTGATTATTCGACCTATCCGGTCGTCGGGTACCATTGCTAGATGGTCACTTCGATTAGTACAGAAATTGGTTCCTGTGCTACCGGCTTAGGTTCGAACCTGCGGGGTCACACACATTAGAGGTTCCTTTCTGATCTGATGGTTGATTATGAGTCTTATCTATCTGGGACTCTATGATTGAGAATTAGGATTCTCTAATCATGAGTTCCACACATTTTGGGTACCGGGGTCAAAATTTTGAATTTCGAATTTTGAATTTAAAATTTGAACTCTTTGATCAGGGTTTCATATCGATGGTCTCTGATGCCTGATTGCCCATCGGATTTGGACTCAATATTTATGAGAGGTTTAATTAGTGATTTAATCACTAATTAACTCAATTTGATTGAGTAATTATTTTTGGATCAAGTCCAATTGAATTGGATTCAGTTTGGATTGACCCGATTAGGTTAAATGTTGACCTAATCGCTAAGGTGGTTTAGTCCCTGATTTGATCAGGGGTTAGGTTTAGTTAATTCTTGATTTGATTAGGATTTTATTAAGACTAATTAAGCCTAATTATGTTGGGTTTAATTTGGTCTAATTGTGCTCAACCTATTTTAAACTAGGTTGGCTCAATTTGAATCAAACCGCCTTGTTTTAAATTCCCTGCGTCACCCAACTTCCTTACACCCATTTGAATTCACGAGAAGAAACTTCTCGTGAAATTTTTCTCACGTAAAACCCTTCCCCACGCCCTCATTTGTGCGCCATATGGATGGATAAATTAATTAGTTAGCCATTCAAATTCAAAGCATGTTTGAATTTGAATGGATAACTTATCACTTGCCCTTTCATCCTTATCCATTTTGTGCGCCACATTACTTACACGAGAAAAGGTTTCTCGTGAAACTTTTCCACACACAAAGAGCCACGCCCCTTCTCTTCTCACGCCCAAAAGGATAGGGATAAGTTGGTTTTCGTTTGAATTCAAATTTGATTTGAATTCAAATGTGTAACCTCTTGTCTTTATCCTCTCACGCGGATAAGACACGTTCGACGTTGTTTTAAAAAGAGGAGAAAGGTGGGACGTGTGTAGAAAAATTAGGAGAGAAACTTTGGGGCGTGAGGAAGGCTTCTACACAAGGTGAAGGTCCAAAACCTTCCGAGAGAAAAAGAAAGAAAAGAGAGAAAATTGGGCGTAGGGTTTTTGGTGTGTACCCTAGGGTTTCTACCTAGGGTTCGGGAAGTGAGATTGGTGTGCCACGAGTGTCGTGAGTCCACCAAATTTTAGAGAGAGATCCATCAGCCTCTCAAGTAACTGTGCAGATGATCTGGAGCATCTGAGAAGTCGGCACACATCGATCGAAGGAGTTCGATCAACATCTGCCATCAAAAGGGTGAAATCACGAACTAGCATTCGTGAGGAGCTGATCAGACGGGAGCTTCGTGTGGACGATCCGCAGAGGCCAGACAGTTGGGTGGCTGCGATGTGACAATCAGAGCCCTCCGACGGTAATCAGATTGCGGTGATCGACTACCCGCAAAAGGTGATGTGTTCTGAACACAGTACTGTAAAATGTTTACTGATTCAAATTTGAATTTCAAATTTAAATGCATGCTGTTGTATCATATTTAGATCCTAGTGTAGGGTTAATTAGTATTAATTAATGAGATTAATTAATAATTCCACTGTAAAATAGTAATTTTGAAAAAGTTTTAAAATTACCATTTTGCCCCTGCACTAAATTTTTGCTTCAATTGGTATCAGAGTAGGTTCTAGAATATGATATACATATGCATGCGTAGATTAAGGTGTAATCTATAAGTTTAAATTTGAAATTCAAAATTCAAAATTCGAAATTCAAAAAGATTTGAAATTTGAAATTTGAAATTTGTTAGAAGTTTCAAATTTGAAATTTGGTTGAAATCTCAAATTTGAAATTTGAAATTTGAAATTCAAAATTTGAAATTTGAAATTCAAAATTCAAAATTTGAAATTTGAAATTTGGTTGAAATCTCAAATTTGAAATTTGAAATTTGAAATTCGAAATTTGAAATTTGAAATTCAAAATTCAAAATTTAAAATTCAAAGATTGAAAATTCGAAATTTGAAATTTGGTTGAAATCTCAAATTTGAAATTTAAAATTTGAAATTTGAAATTTAAAATTTGAAATTCAAAATTTAAATTTTGAAATTTGTATATTTAGATATACTTGATCCAAGTAGCAAGTAATCTAATTGGGTTGGTTGCCATGGCCGTCCGGTCATAGGAGAAAAGTAGGGTTTAAAGGCCCTCTCTTCCCATTCGATGGGGTCTCCTATGGCGGTAGGGGTGCCGATGCAATTATATCCCATGCCGATGAAGCAGCGAAAGGACTTAATTAAGAAATTTATCATGAATGTGTTAGATTAGATCTAAAAAAAAATTTATGATTTATTTTGAGTTATTTTCTGTTATGAAATGAGCAATAGAATTGCTGTTTATGAAATGTGCTGACCCATTTGTAAAATGAGTTAACACATTTGGTGAACAGAAAATAAAATCTTTCAAATTTGAAAATTATTTTCGAAATGCCAAACCCTGACCCATCAGCCCAAGTACTTAATTAAAAGAATTAAGTGTTGTCTAGTAGGTCTAGAATTGTGAATTAAGACCTAAGACAATTGCATAAACTTTTGGGTCAATGGGTTAGATGAATTAGGTCCATAATTGGGTTAGACCTAAGGTTAGTTTAAAAAATGGACGAATTGGAGTAATTGGTCAAATCTAATCAAAAGTTGAATTAGATTAGGTCAAGGATACTCTAGACTCAACTTCAATAGTTGTAGTTGAATGGGTCCATGTCTTTAACTAGACCAAGATGGACTTAATTCATGGCTACGCGGTGGAGCTCTATTTACTAAGTTGATCAAAATTAAAACTAATGAACCGGTTGGTGTCTAAGGTAAGTTCGGCAGTTTTGACCAGTGGTTCTTAAGCGGAAGCTACTCGCATTGATTCGATCATTGACGAGTTAATGGCAAATCCCCACCACTGATCTCACTTACCTGGCCAGTCTGGTAAGTTAGATTTTGATTAGATCACTTGGTGATTAGAGCTCACCCATGTCATTAGGTAAATCAGTATGACTGATTTAGGTGCTCCTAATGCCAGCTTAAATTAAATCCTTTTTAATCTAACTTGGTGAAGTCAGTGGGAGGATTGAAATTGGCTGGATGATTTCTTCTCTACTATTCTTTAATAAAATCCTCAAAATTATTAGGTCCCTAAAATGATTAAGTTATAATGATAACTAAGTCATAGCCTCCCATTAAGTGAATGATAATGAGTCCATTAGTTCAATGATCATTGGAGGCCCAAAGGCCTGGTGCTCATTGGCTAATGAAATTATTATTCATAATATGATAATTTGATTGAGTCTTTCTGATGGTGGTTAGGTTGGCCGGCCAAAGTCGGGCCTGATCATTTATTGGTCCGATTCACTAAATTAAGTCATGTTAATGGTTGGACCTAACCAGATCTTTTCAGTGGAGGCCAAAGCCTACTGATTAGGTTCTGGGGCAAAATAAATTACTAGAAGTTGTTTAGAGAAACAACTGGTTAAGAACCTACCCATAGATGCACATGGGTTGACCAACCAAAGTTGGGCTCGTGTGTAGTCTGTGTGGATTCTAGTACCCATTAAGGAATTAAAGTAATTTCTCGAATTGGAGGATGAGGCTACCAGTTCGTAAAAATATTGGGAAAAACTTTAGACTAAAGTCCAAGTCTTTAGTATTAATTTATGTACTAATAGAGGTCTCGTTTTCCTTTAAGCAGCTATGGCCACTACCCTGTCGCTCCGGTCATTATTAGATAATGACAAGCTCATGGGACCCAATTTCGATAGCTGGTATCGAAAATTGAAAATCGTCCTTGAGCATGAGCGGATCCTTTATGTAGTAACGGATCCAGCACCTGAGGAGCCAGCTCCGAATGCTAGTAAGGCGATCCGAGACACTTACTTGAAGTGGCTCAATGACCGCACCACCATTCGATGTATTATGCTGGCAGCAATGAATGACGAGTTCAGCCGAAGGTTTGAGAACGCCCAGCCACAAGAGATGCTTCAAATGTTGAACGACTCCTTTGGCACGCCTGACGACGTTGAAAGGCACAAAACTAGTTGTGCTTTTTTCAATGCTCGGATGAGGGATGGGGCCTCAGTCACTGATCATGTACTGTATATGATCGAGATGATTAAGCGCCTAAGCAAATTGGGATTTCCTCTGCACGAGCAGCTCGGTAAGGATGCGATCCTTAATTCCTTGCCCAAGTCCTTCCTCCCATTCCTTACTCATTTTCGAATGACAAAGCTTGCAGTAAACTACCACGGATTGTTGGGGTTGCTGCAGAACTTTGAGAAGGATCACCAACTCCATAAGGAGTCGATGAATGTAGTGGGAGGGTCTTCTTCTCGTCGTCAACCCTTTGGGAAGGGGAAGAAGAACAAGAAGAAGAAAATAAGAAGGTGCAATCTCATGCTGGGACAGTAGCACGGGGTCAGACCAAGAAGCGCAAGCATGACCAGAGCCAGGCGGAGTGCTTCTTTTGCAAGAAGCACGGGCATTGGAAGAGGAACTGTCCTCAATACATTGCCTCCCTGGACCCGAACAGGCCAAAGAAGAAGCAAGGTAATTATATGATAACTCCTTGCAACTTTTCGATTTGTGATACTACTGCCTGGGTATTGGATACCGGAAGCCCTTATCATATTTGTAATTCGATGCAGGGTCTGCAGGTCAGTAGGAGATTTGATGAAGGCGAGAGGTTCCTGAATGTTGGAGATGGAAGCAAAGTTTCAGTTCTAGCTTTAGGAATCATGAGTTTTGTAATCAATTCTCGTAATGTAATTCTGAGTGAATGTCACTATTGTCCAAGTTTTTTATTAAATATTATTTCTGTAGGCCTTTTGGCCATGTACGGTTATAATTTTTTAATAAAAGAAAATATTTGCAATATCATTTTGAATGGTGTTACAATATTTGTTGGACAATTAAATAATGGAATTTACTTACTATCACAGCCTGTTAATGTGGTTCAAAAATTCGGTAAACGCTCTAGAATAGATAATGTGTCAGAAGTCTACCTTTGGCACTGTAGGCTAGGTCATATCAATAAGAACAGGATAAACAGGTTGGCTCAAGAAGGAATTTTTGAAGTTAGTGATTGTGAATCACTTCCAACCTGTGAGTCCTGTCTTCTTGGAAAGATGACCAAGTCACCTTTTACTGGAAAAGGTGAGCGAGCCAGTGAACTCTTAGGTTTGGTACATTCTGATGTATGTGGACCCATGAGCTCAAGTGCAAGAGGTGGATTTTTCTACTTCATAACCTTCACAGACGACCTATCTAGGTATGAGTATGTCTATTTAATGAAGCATAAGTCGGAATCATTTGAAATGTTCAAACTATTCCGAAATGAGGTAGAAAAACAAACTGGGAAGTGTATTAAAACTCTTCGATCTGATCGAGGAGGTGAATACCTTTCCAATGAGTTTCTGACGTATCTAGGGGAGAATGGGATTCTCTCTCAGTGGACTCCTCCTGGAACACCACAGCATAATGGTGTATCTGAAATGAGGAATCGGACCCTGTTAGACATGATTCGATCCATGATGGGGTTTGCTGGTCTGCCGATCTCCCTCTGGGGATATGCGCTCGAATCGGCTTGTTACCTTCTAAATAGAGTTCCGAGTAAGTCTGTAGCCAAAATGCCATATGAGATATGGATAGGACGTAAGCCAGTACTCTCGCACCTTAGGGTTTGGGGGTGTCCGGCTTATGTTAAACGTTTAATTACAGACAAGCTTGGACCTAGGTCTGACAAGTATAATTTTATAGGGTACCCAAAAGAGACCAAAGGGTATTATTTCTACCTTGCTGATGAGCAAAAGGTGTTTGTCAGCCTAAAGGCAATCTTTTTAGAAAAGGAGTTCCTTAGTGAAGGAACTATTGCCTCTAAAGTCGAACTTGATGAAGTTCGACAGGTGGAAAAATCGACACATGTTACTGAACCTGAACCGGATTTGATTAGATCAGATCCGGAGCCCATTGATTATGCACCCTTAAGGCGGTCTGGTAGAGTACCACATCAACCGGACAGATACTATGGTTTCTTGGTCCGGGATGGTGATCCTATCGAACTTGATGAAAATGATGAGGATCCGATCACCTACATGGATGCAATGCAGAGACCTGACTCTGAGAAATGGCTAGAGGCCATGAAATCCGAAATGGAGTCCATGAAGGTCAACAATGTGTGGACATTGGTTGACCCACCCGAAGGAGTAAAACCCATAGGGTGTAAGTGGGTCTTCAAAAGGAAGAGGGGCGCAGACGGAAAGGTGGAGACCTATAAAGCCCGTCTGGTTGCCAAGGGATATCGTCAACGTTATGGTATAGACTATGACGAGACGTTTTCTCCTGTGGCAATGCTCAAATCCATTCGGATTATGCTTGCGATAGCTGCCCATCTGGACTATGAAATCTGGCAGATGGATGTGAAGACAGCTTTCCTAAACGGAGAGCTGGACGAAGAGGTGTATATGATACAACCTGAAGGGTTCACATCCATAGATGAGTCTAAGGTGTGCAAGCTACAGAGGTCCATTTATGGACTTAAGCAGGCATCTCGGAGTTGGAACATACGTTTTGATAGGACGATCAAAATGTATGGCTTCGTTAAGAACGGAGAAGAACCCTACATTTATAAGTGGGCTAATGGTCCAGCAGTAGTATTTCTTGTATTGTATGTGGATGACATTCTCTTAATCGGGAATGATGTCCCTGCATTACAGGGAATAAAGATTTGGCTATCGTCACAGTTCTCCATGAAGGATTTGGGAGAAGCTTCCTACATCCTAGGGATGAGGATCTATAGGGATAGATCTAAAAAGTTGCTTGGCTTATCTCAGTCCACGTACATTGATACTATGCTGAAAAGGTTCAGCATGGAAAATTCCAAGAAAGGCTATCTACCGATAGGCCATGGAATTTTTCTCTCGAAGAGGGATTATCCGACAATACCTCAAGAGAGAGCGTATGGGTAGGATTCCATATGCTTCGGCAGTGGGATCTATCATGTACGCCATGACATGTACACGACCAGATGTGGCATACTCACTAGGGGTAGTGAGTAGATACCAATCTGATCCAGGAGAGAATCACTGAAAGGTTGTTAAAACCATCCTGAAGTATTTAAGAAATACTAAGGACCAGTGGCTTATATATGGTGAATCGGACTTGAGACTTATAGGGTTTACAGACTCTAGTTTCCAGTCTGATCGCGATGATAGCAAGAGTGTGTCAGGATTTATTTTTACCCTTAATGGTGGGGCTGTCTGCTGGAAGAGTTTCAAGCAGCACACTGTGGCTGATTCAGTATGCGAGGCGGAGTATATTGCTGCATCAGATGCTGCCAAAGAAGCGGTGTGGCTGAGGAAATTCATCACCGAGCTCGGAGTAGCACCCTCCCTTGTTGGTCCAGTTCTGCTCTACTGCGACAGCTCTGGAGCCATTGCTCAGGCGAAGGAACCAAAGGCACACCAGCGGACGAAGCATATTCTGCGCTGCTACCATCTCATCCGGGAGATCGTGGATCGAGGTGACGTCGACCTTCAGAAGATCGACGGGAAGGAGAACCTGGCCGACCCATTCACTAAAGCCATTGCGGTGAAGGAGTTCAACGACTACAAGTCGAAGATGGGTATTAGATACTGCACCGATAGGCTTTAGGCCAAGTGGGAGATTGTTGGGAATAGTGTCCTAAAGCCAATCGTCAGCCTGTTGACGGTTGTGCTCCTTTTGTATTAGTACATGAATTATAAATAAATAAAAAATATTTTGGTATTTTTTATCACAAATGTTTCATCTTCTAATGAACTCCTGTGTTGTGGTGAAGTCCTTAGGACTATTTAGACTCGACAAAGGAGGATTTGTCGTTTAGTCCTTAAACATGTTCGCGACCAAATGATACGTTGTTACCAAGGACGACAATATTTATCGAGCATAGGTCGTTGTGTGCCATATGGGTTGGTTGTCCTCATAACCAAAGAGTGTGGAGATACTGGTATGGCATACAGGTGAGATGTAATGGTACATCTGCACTGAACGTGACCAACTTCGGAGCTATTTCTGCTGTCAAGATTTGCTCCGATGGGATATGGGTATAAATGTCCCTCTGACCTGAGACCGCCACGGTGACTTGCAAGCAACTCACTGCACTTAGGCACTGGACTACCTAAATTTCTAATTCAGTGACGGAAGGTTGCTGGGTGTAATCAAGTACTTGACTTGTCGGTGCGTGTGTCAAGATGGGATTGACCACTCCAGTTTAGGAGCTGTGTACAGTCGTGTTTCAATTTAGCAAAACCTTGGCCAGGGTAGTCCTAGTGAGGAGTCACAGGACTAATTGAGTTGAGCACGATTCGGATGATATCATCAGGGTTGACAGTTTAACCCTGAGTCATCCTAAACACAGGGGTCAAAAGGGATGAATTATACGGTAACCATATTCACGTAGGTTCTGAATGCTGCGATTGCGATTATTCGACCTATCCGGTCATCGGGTACCATTGCTAGATGGTCACTTCGATTAGTACAGAAATTGGTTCCTGTGCTACCGGCTTAGGTTCGAACCTGCGGGGTCACACACATTAGAGGTTCCTTTCTGATCTGATGGTTGATTATAAGTCTTATCTATCTGGGACTCTATGATTGAGAATTAGGATTCTCTAATCATGAGTTCCACACATTTTGGGTACCGGGGTCAAAATTTTGAATTTCGAATTTTGAATTTGAAATTTGAACTCTTTGATCAGGGTTTCATATCGATGGTCTCTGATGCCTGATTGCCCCATCGGATTTGGACTCAACATTTATGAGAGGTTTAATTAGTGATTTAATCACTAATTAACTCAATTTGATTGAGTAATTATTTTTGGATCAAGTCCAATCGAATTGGATTCAGTTTGGATTGACCCGATTAGATTAAATGTTGACCTAATCGCTAAGGTGGTTTAGTCCCGATTTGATCAGGGGTTAGGTTTAGTTAATTCCTGATTTGATTAGGATTTTATTAAGCCTAATTAAGCCTAATTATGTTGGGTTTAATTTGGTCTAATTGTGCTCAACCTATTTTAAACTAGGTTGGCTCAATTTGAATCAAACCACCTTGTTTTAAATTCCCTGCGTCACCCAACTTCCTTACACCCATTTGAATTCACGAGAAGAAACTTCTCGTGAAATTTTTCTCACGTAAAACCCTTCCCCACATCCTCATTTGTGCTCCATATGGATGGATAAATTAATTAGTTAGCCATTCAAATTCAAGCATGTTTGAATTTGAATGGATAACTTATCACTTGCCCTTTCATCCTTATCCATTTTGTGCGCCACATTACTTACACGAGAAAAGGTTTCTCGTGAACTTTTCCACGCACAAAGAGCGACACCCCTTCTCTTCTCATGCCCAAAAGGATAGGGATAAGTTGGTTTTCGTTTGAATTCAAATTTGATTTGAATTCAAATGTGTAACCTCTTGTCTTTATCCTCTCACGCGGATAAGACACGTTCGACGTTGTTTTAAAAAGAAGAGAAAGGTGGGACGTGCGTAGAAAAATTAGGAGAGAAACTTTGGGGCGTGAGGAAGGCTTCTGCGCAAGGTGAGGTCCAAACCTTCCGAGAGAAAAAGAAAGAAAGAGAGAAAATTGGGCGTAGGGTTTTTGGTGTGTACCCTAGGGTTTCTACTAGGGTTCGGGAAGTGAGATTGGTGTGCCACGAGTGTGTGAGTCCACCAAATTTTAGAGAGAGATCCATCAGCCTCTCAAGTAACTGTGCAGATGATCTGGAGCATCCGAGAAGTCGCAACATCGATCGAAGGAGTTCGATCAACATCTGCCATCAAAGGGTGAAATCACGAACTAGCATTCGTGAGGAGCTGATCAGACGGGGACTTCGTGTGGACGATCCGCAGAGGCCAGACAGTTGGGTGGCTGTGAGTGATGATCAGAGCCCCCGACGGTGATCAGATTGCGGTGATCGACTACCCGCAAAAGGTGATGTGTTCTGAACACAGTACTGTAAAACGTTTACTGATTCAAATTTGAATTTCAAATTTAAATGCATGCTGTTGTATCATATTTAGATCTAGTGTAGGGTTAATTAGTATTAATTAATGAGATTAATTAATAATTCCGCTAAAATAGTAATTTTGAAAAAGTTTTAAAATTACATTTTGCCCTGCCACTAAAATTTTT